>NC_142806.1:72253244-72405744 GCF_049724085.1 Artemia sp. Qi Xiang Cuo | reverse complement strand
TGCTCTTTGCAAATGTGATGATCATTTCACTTTCAACTCTAATTTAAAATGGACTCTGTTGTGATATCTCATTTCAATTGTTCATTTGAAATCAATAAGACAGAGTGACTTTCACAAGTCCCATAAATTCAATTTAACAATCATGTTTTAACAAAGAATAAATGAGACACCACAAAATGATAAACAATGAAGATTTATATTTTTGGTAAATTTTTTGCAGTTCATATTATTAACTTACAAATAAAGTGAACATACAGACATCCACCATATGGCTAATATGGGAGTAAATGCCATTTGTGATGCAAATGGATGTTATGTTTAGATTGACGATGCAGTTCTAGGTATATATTTGCACATTAGGGGGGTGGAGGTATATATACTATGAATATATTGGTTCTAGAAAATCCATGAATTTCTTAGAAAAACAAGGAAAGAAGTGAAGATAAAGGCTCTCCCCCTGAAAATGTGTCAACTAGGATTATTCTGTATATTTTGAAGTAGGAATTGTTTTCTTAATATGTTTCCTTATGTCCAGCTGGACTCCTAGGCTTAAAATACTGGTTGGTCAGTTTGCTAATTCAAAGATTTGTTTATATATATATATATATATATATATATATATATATATATATATATATATATATATATATATATATATATATATATATATATATATATATATATATATATATATATATATATATATATATATATATATATATATATATATATATATATATATATATATATATATGCACTGTCAAATTAGCCATTGGGTGGTATCCCCCACCCCTATATATACCAATTCAGGGTATATATTTGCACATTAGGGGTTGGGGGTAAAGTTTATATTTACCATTAAATTAAAAGCAAGTCAGTTTTTTTAGTGCTATATTTTTCTTCTTTTAATTTTTCTTCTTCTGGATTCAGTGGCATCAATACTATGCATCAAATATCTTTGATTTGATGAACCCAAATGAATGGTAGCCTACACTAAGATGAAGGTAGGCCTTTTCTGTAAGCTTGAAAGTCAAGCCAGCTGTGCTTTGTCTCATTTCCTTTACTTATCTTATGACTAGAAGAAAGCTGCCAAATCATTATTTTCAAGAAGACAAGAATTAGCCACACTTTAGAATAAAATCCAGTTTGCTAACAGAAAGTGTTTCTGATTGGTAGTTTTAGCCCTAAATTCCACTTTTTTTATTTATGACTTTTTAAAACTTCCAATTTTGGCTTTCTTTGTGTTAGACTATTATCAATTAGCCTAGGCCTACTTCAAGAAGAAAATAACATTTTTAATAACCATGCAAGATAATGTTTAAAACCATTTGTTGACACTGTTTTATTCAAAAAGTTCATTGTGATGATGGAAGCATGGTCAACTTCTATATAAATTGCTTTTTAACTTATTATTTACTGCTAGCCAGCAGGATTTTCATGAGCTTCATTAGTGCCAGCTTTACTTTCCATTAATTTTTTCTTTTTTATGGGCACTTTTCTGCCACTAAGGCATGACTTGATACGAGAAAAGGCCCTGTTTGTAGAAAAAATTAACTCTATAATATGTAAATCATTCATCATATTTGGCCTAAAGGTAGCAATAGATCTTGCTTTTTTCTTTACAATCAATAGTCTCATAGTTAATTTCTTACTAGTTGATTATTAAAATCCTGGCTATGCTTGAATTAGTCAGCTATTGATAGAAATTTGCATGCTCTGGAAAATTAGCTAGCTAGTTGGTTACTCATTTGTTCATTTTATCTATAACCCATCATATTAAAAGAGGAATGAGCAAGCTCAAAAAAGACATAGTAAAAATAACAGATAGAAAAATATGCTTAAACAACTGCAAACACAGTGTATATAGGAATGGTTAATCATTAGTATGTTTCTTAATAACTGAGCTGGGTTTACCAATCTATAATTTCTCTATAAGATGGAGTTACTTGTCTATTTGCAAGTTCCATCAAATACTTTACAAATTTAAAATAAAGGCAAATAGAAATGGCTAATCATTAGTATTCTTCTTAATAACTGAGCTGGGTTTACCAATCTTTACTTTCTCTATAAGATAGAGTTACTTGTCTATTTGCAAGTTCTATCAAATACTTTACAAATTTAAAATAAAGGCAAATAGAAATGGCTAATCATTAGTATTCTTCTTAATAACTGAGCTGGGTTTACCAATCTTAACTTTCTCTATAAGATGGAGTTACTTGTCTATTTGCAAGTTCCATCAAATACTTTACAAATTTAAAATAAAGGCAAATAGGAATGGCTAATCATTAGTATGCTTCTTAATAACTGAGCTGGGTTTACCAATCTATACTTTCTCTATAAGATGGAGTTACTTGTCTATTTGCAAGTTCCATCAAATACTTTACAAATTTAAAATAAAGGCAGCAAATTTGCTTCCTATTAGCAGAGTTACAATTAGGTCAAACAAAAGCAAGAGGAAGTAGGTGAGGAACTGTTAGGCTATTTTTTAAATGAAATCAATGTGTTTTTTTTTCAGTTAAAAAATGAGGCCATGGATACATATGCAGAGCAACTGTCTTAACAGTATACAAATCCATCAAATATACCCATACTCTTCTTAGAGTCTTAAAAGTTGGAGAGTATCTTTGGAAAAGGCAAGAAAAGCTCAGTAAATCATATGTAAACATAACTAGCAAGTGCTTAACTTTATAGTGTGGATGATATGAGCATAATTTTTCAGTGCTAGGCTTGTAGTTTCTTTCAAATTTGCTCCAATAGGAGAATCCAGACAAGTAAGACCACTAGAACAAGGCACTTCACTGCCAGATAAACTTATGAAACATCCATTTTCTTTATATTTAAATGGTAGAACAACTGTGTTATTAGTGTAAAAAATTTGAGCCAATTTGCTAATGCTCTTCTTGGAGCAAAACCTGTACAAGTATACATGGGTCAAAGGCTCTTGCAACATCATGTGCACATAAAATCAAAAATTTGCCTCAGTTTTCAATGTCCTTTAGCAAATTTACAAGTAAAAAGAGAGCCTGATCTCTACCTAAACCCATTTGTACCCAAACTGACAATGAGGAATAGAACAATTTTCTTCAATTTCCCTTATTACAAAGGAGTTGATCATCTTAAGTTTATTACACAAGACAGCACTAAATAGGGATGTGGGCAATATTAGTCTGCCTTGATTTGCACTTTGAAACAAAATTGAAGTCCATATTGGATTTGTTGTGCTCCATGCCAATGATTGGCAAAATTTTAATTAAGGTTAACTTCAACACATTGGTGAATGGGATAGACAGTCCTGCTCATATATCCATGTCTTATTATTCCATTCTTTGTCAAGTCTGGATATTAAGGATGTAATTGTTACTAAAGTTACCATTTCAGCATGGAGGCTATTCCAGTCATTTACAACAGACTCAGAGAAGAAATGTTGCCATGGTCCTGTATTGGCAGGGCATTTTAGTTGATTTTGTGAGTAACCTCTTCTATGGTTCTGAGTTGAATGTTTTGTAAAAATGAATGAAAGTACAAACAAAACATAAAAAGCAACAAAAGTAAAAGACTGGCAAAAAACTGCCGAAATCAAAACTGTCAGAATGAAAATCCATTCATTTTTCAGAATTTAAATTGAGACTGGTCAAAACATGTTAAAAAGACAGAAAAGAAGTAACACTCAGTATAAAAAGAATCAATATAAATCATAAATATCATTGCATTTAAAAAAAATAAGAGGCACAGCATAGCCTACCTCACCTGTACTCAAGCATTTGTAATATAATTTTTTTCAAAGGAGATAGTATTGGACTTCACCCTCTTTGAAAATCATTTGCAGGGCGCTTGTGTGGGTAGATTCAATTTTGTCCAACTCTTCTCTGGAAATTCCAGGGTGCCAACCTGGACAAGTGTATCCAATATAGGGGCAGCCAAAGGAAGTATTCCTTAATTTGCACTTCAGGACAAAATTAAGGTCCACACTAGATCTATTGTGCTCTGTGTTGAGGATGAGGAAATTTTGTCACTGTGCTAGGGCCCAGAATGGTAAGGGGGAGGCCTCTTTTATTTAGAAGCTTAAGGAGTGAGATAGTTGTATTAGCTTTTTGTATTATATTTTTAACATGGATACCCTGCTTTGAATTAGAAGAAATTGTGGTGTCAAGCTATTTAAAGGAGAACATGGAAATTTCAGGAGGGATAGAATCAAGAAAATAGGGTGGGTATTTAAGAAAACGAATTGGTATCATCATGGACTTAGAAGGGTTTTCTCATGTCCAAGTTTGAGGCATCTTGTGCAATGTCATTGAGGATGCTCATTAAATATCTGTTCAAATTTCAATGATCATAAGGTCATCCACAGATTTCCATCTGTCAGAAAATTTCTTAGCAAGGCTGTAAGTCATGACTGAGAAAAGGTGGGGGCCTAGGAGAGTACCAAGGGGTACTCCATTATGGACAAGGAGAGGATTAGAATAATGATCATGATATTGATCTACTTGTGATGTATTTGATAAGAAGGAGACAACCTATTCTGGCAGGAAAGATTTTATATATTTTCTAGCTAATATATTATGATTAACAAGACTAAATGGCTTTTGGAGATCAGTGGAAATTAAATTTAGTCAAGTATTAGGTTTTCATGATTTCTTTCAATTGTTTTCGCAAAATGAAGAAGGTCAGAAGGTCCCTTTTTTATGGGGATTTTGGAACTCTGCTTCCATATTTGTGGAAATTGTCCAGAGTTTGTAATCTCATTGAAAAGGACAGACAAGGATGTCAAAGGGAAATCACTGGAAGTACTATTAAGGGAAAAGGGATATCTAGAAGGCAGCCACTTGTATTTCTTGTCTTCCAAATCTTCATTTTGTAATCTCCAAAGGGTAAAGAATGGACGAGATCATCAGTTGGTAACTGGCAAGACAATGCTGGAAGGCTTTGGATAATGGCAGCCAGGAACTGCTTAATTTATTAGCAGTAATTTCAGGCAGTTTAGGAAGGCTAAAATGTAGCTGGTCAGGTCTTCTGTCACCAAACTTTTTAGCCTTTGAAAACCAGTTTTTTGTTTATTTTTAAATAATTCTCTTATGTTATATTTGTAGTAGGATTGAGCAGCTATTGAAATGTGTTTTTTTTAATATTTTATGTAGTTTATTAGGCTTATCTTATTTGTTGTTTCTGATTAGCTTTTGTGTATTTCTGATTAATATCTTTATGGGTTGATGTAGCCCTTGTCACTGGAGCACTTTTTGTTTGACCAATCATTAGTGAATGAATGAATGAATATATTGGAAAAACCCGTCACAATTGAACAAAAGACGGATAAAAAACAAAAGAGAAGAAAACGCACATACAAAACACAACGAAACTTCTTGAAATGAAAATAATCACGAAGGAACTATAATACAACTATGTAAGAATGGCAGTCCACTGGTGGTTACTCGCTTCTACTCTATCACGGTACTTTTCAAGACACGCTTCCACCGCAGTAAATGGATCAGGTACTGAATACCGCCTCATTAGGTAAGAATTACTTGTTCTTAATGGCATCTCAAGTAGGAACTTGAGGTACCTGAAGAATATTCTTCTTATAGTTACTTTATTCGAATTTGTAAGTAACTTCCAGAACGGCGAAACGTAAAGAACATGGGGTAAGGCAACAGCAACAAATATTTGTGCACGCAGCGACCTATTTAGATTACGCTTGGAGGAAACCGAAGCTCCATAAGCTGACCTGATCTTCTTCTCGATGTGCTTTACAAGTAGTGCTCGTGTATGCTGAAGAGTTTCACTGATCGGCAGACCCAGGTATACAATTGACTTAGAAGGCATGACCACCTGTGACCCTAGTTGGATTTCGGGTTGAGAGGCATTCCAGTTAAATAACAGTACTTCACATTTTGTCACATTAAAACTCAACCCAATTTCATCATACTCCATCTCCAAAATATTAAAGTTAGATTCCAAAGAAGACAAAATTCTTGAAAAGTTTAGAAGGTCATCTGCAAACCCAACTAGGGACACGTCAATGCCTTTAAAAATACAGCAAGGAGCCACTTTTGACTGGGTCATCGATATGCTGTTGTTGAACAGATCAGGTGATGATACGGCTCCCTGTTTTATACCTTTCTTCACCACAGCAAACCTACGACTTAATTTACCTGACAGTTTAATACGGACCTTGAGCCTACTATACATGTCGTTCAAGGGTTTGACAATAGCACGGTCAACTCCGGACTTTCTCAGCTCAACCATATTCTGAGAATGGATACCTGAATCAAAAGCCCGCCGTACATCATATTCACCTATAGCTAGGCTTTCTTTCGAAATGTGGGCATCCAGTAGAACATTTGCAACTACATGCAAGGCATGGGCACATCCTAAGCCAGCTTGGAATCCAAACTGGTGGGGAGGCACTTTACAACTAGCTTTAATGTCCGAAATTATGAGCTTTTCAAATAGCTTGCAAAACACAGATGATACAGTAATGGGTCTATATGACGATGGTTCATGAGCAGGTTTACCCTTTTTCAAAACTGGAGTGATCACACCTAAACAGAAAATATCCGGTACAATACCATGTGTTAGTATAATTTGGTAAGCTATTGCTAAATGCTCCGATAGAACTGGACCACCATTCAGTAGGTGTAGAGCACAGATTTGGTCGGCACCGGCGGATAATTTCTTCTTTAATTTTTGACAAAGGTGGGTTATTTTCGCACTAGAAATCACGAGGTAATTATGCTCTTTCATCATAAGCTGATCGAGCTCTTCACTAAACTTTTTATTTTTCACTTCATCTGGTGGGGAGAATTCAGCAGCAAAATAATCTACCCATATTTCCTCATCTATATCACTAGCATTTTGTCCCGTACTTTCTACAGACCAAATTAGGGTTTTCAATGATTTTTGAAACTGTTTCCCGTTTGAGGCTACTACGATGTTTTCGTAGCTCTTTCGCGAACCGCCGTTTTGTATAAACCCGCAATTCATTGACTACCCCGCTTCTTGGCCGGTCGCACTCGTGCCAAACCCCCAGCCAGAACTTGGCAGCTGCTCTTGCCTTCACAAGCTCACTGTTAGAGGCCCATCCTTTCACTCGCGACCCACGTCGGACGCTACGTAATGGGACAGCAATCCTTTCAGCTACTCTCAAGGAGTGGCAAATTTCGTAGAGATAAATGTTCAGTTGTAGGCGTATCTCGCTTTCTGTTAGGCCACAATCCCACTGTAGGAGGTGGAAAGGCACTTTAATTTTCTTCAAAATTTGTTCACAATTGAGCTGGAACTGCTCACGGACTACTTTTTCCAATCACGTGCTGGCTCAGGCTTGGTTTTTGGAGCACACTGGGGACTGACGGCTGGTATTGCAAAGAGAGAGGTAAATGATCCGAATAGGCACCGTCAGATCCAACCGAGACTGACTCTAGGTCCAGTTTGTAAGTTACTACATGATCAAGATTTGAGACGGTTTTTGCGGTACTGATATAGGAATAGCACTTATCCTTCTTAGCAACTTTAAATCCGCTTGGTAGGGCGTTCAGCAATAGTACAGCCCGAGGGCAGGAATGATCATCGAGATTGCAGTTAAAGTCACCAAGAATTATAACAGGGCATGATTTCTGGACTAAACTGAGGAGGCACTTTCCGAGCTTCTGGCATGCTTTTGCAAACTTCTTGTCTGAAGCGATGTCATTGTAATTGGTTGGTAAATAAACATTTACGAAAAACACGCCATGCATTTTGGCAGCTTGGAACCATTCATTCTGCTCGACACACACGGGGGGCCCCGAGTTAGAGCGCGTGATTATGGCTAGGCCACCAGAGGGACGACATTCAGGCACTTGCCTAAAGAAAGAAGGCTGGAGCTATCAAGATGGCAGTAAGAGTTCTAGGTGATTGAAATAGAATGCCTAAAGTTTGAAGAAGGACGCAAACAGAGGGAGAGTTGGTAACTCCTACTTAATGGACATAGCAGAGGTGGGACTGTAACATCAGAACAGGTGTGTCCCCTATTTGTTTGGATTTTACCAATTTACTCAACCTTAAGATAAGAGGAAACTTTATCTAGGCTACCTCAAAATCATTAGCATCAACAACAAAAAACTCCAGCATTGGGATACTTAGAAATAACAAAATCAACACTTGGCTGCAATTGCTGGATGAATCTATGTTTAATTTACATTTCGGTTTGAGGAGTAATAAAAGACATCATGATGTCCAAAGGGATCCAAACCAGGAGGTAGATATACCCGGAAAAAAATATACAAATATACCTTGAATTAGAGCTGTAACTAGCACATCTAAATGTGTTTGATATCACTCTTAATATGCACTCTGGACAATATGGCTTTGATTTTGCTGTTTGGTCTTACAATGTTCAATATTCACAGAATGTCACTGGTAAAATTACTATTGACTTAGAGGGATGTTGACAGAAAAAATGTTTACAAACCCTTAAATACCCGCTTTGGTAATAATGGCAGTTGGCAGCTGCATGTATTCCAGTCTCTTGTTGTATGAAAGGTTCTTTAGGCCAGCTATACACTCTGTGGCATACCTCTGAACTCCTTTGACTAAGCTAGTACCCTTCTTAAAAGAAGAGGAGCTAAGATAAATTCCGAAATCCAAAGCCTTATAGAGCATTAGAAAGATTGTGCAGGTGTGGCTAGTTATGGTCTGTTTGTAGAAGCTGAGCCTTGAATTTGTATTTGAAATTGATTGTTGCCAGTGGCCATGGGACTATAGTTGTTCATCAATCAGTGCTCCCAGGTCACATTCTTCAGGACTTGTCTTTAGCACTTAGTTTGATGGTGCATTAGGATCAAAAGTGGTATGTTGGTGACAAGGATTATTTCTACCAAAATGTAGGACACTGCACTTCATTATGTTTGATTCAAGCACTGTGCCTATGTTTGGATTTTACAAAGTTTACTCAGCCCATTTTGTTGAATTACAGGCATGAACATCTTGGAATCATCAGCACAAAGAATGATGCCACATTTTATTTTGTTCATGTAGCAATGGGAATGGAAAATATCTACTCGATTTTAAGCTCAGGATCTTAAAGTCGAGCGAATTCAAAAACGTGCATGTCGAATCATCCTTTGGCACGAATACAGATCATATGAGGAGAGTCTGACATCACTTGGCCTGAACACACTATCTGCCAGGCAACATGAGTTGCTCATGACTTTTGGAAGGTCCTGTTTGTCGTCGGATCTTTTTCGTAGCATCCTGCGAGAGTTACAGCCAGCTCCTGAAAATCCACGCCCCACCCGGGGGTCAAATTGGAAAGAAAAATTTAAGCACCCTCCAGCTAATTGTAGTGTGCAATACGATCGTTCCTTTGTGCCATACTTTTGTAAACATTATAATAACATGTCATGGTGATTAACGCCTTTTTTTCTTTTTTTTTGACATGCCAGTGCTATTCTTTTGGGTATTTTGGCATAATAATAAACTTGATTGATTGATTGATACACTAGAAAATTAGCATACTAGTTGGACATTAAAATCCCAGTTTTGTATACACAGAAGCTTAAATTAGCCAACTAGTCAGCTAGCAGTTGGGTCCTATATAGAGTGTAAAATCACCTTACTAGTTGACTGCTAAAATCCCAGTTTTATATACACTGAAGCTCAAAATAGCCAAATAGTTATCTATTAATAGAGTTTTATGTAAACTGTAAAATTAGTTAACAAGTTGGCTGTGGAAATCCCACTTGTATTTATGCTGAAGCTTAAACTATCCTGCTAGTTACCTATCAACATAGCCATATATACACTGTGGAATTAGCTAACTAATTGACTATTCATATCTCCTGTATATTTACACTAAAGCTTAAAATAGTCAACTACTCAGCTATCAATTGAGTTCTGGGCTGCATGCATTATGAAATTAGCTCTTTAGCTGGTTTTTAAAATTTCAGTTATATAGACTTGAGCTGGAATTAGCCAACTAGGGACATATCAATAGAGTTTTACTTACACTTTGGAATAAGCTAACTAGTTGGCTATTAAAACCCAAAGAAAATTTTTTAGGGAGTTGAAGGACTCGTTCGCTCCACTTTAAATAGAAAATGGCACAGACAGTCCGGAAACAGCATGGCAAAATATGAAGACAACTTACAATCAAGTTGCTAGGGATGTGATCGGGTATAAGAAGAAACTGAAAGAAAGTTGGATATCACAGGAATCTTGGAAACTAATTGAGGAGCGCAATAACTTGAGACAGCAAATTTTCTCTGCTAGGGGCGACAGAACTTGGGTCTTTGCAAATGTCCTATATAGAATGAGGGACAAAGAAATCAAGATGTTGGCAAAAGCTGACAAGCAGAGGTGTGTAGAAGAGAAGGCTAGACTAGCAGAGGAAGCAGCTTGAAAAGGAGACTCCAAAGCAGTTTATAGGCTCACAAATTAAATGATAGGAAAGCTTCCCAGCAGATCCAGCCAAGTCAAAGATGAGAGCGGAAATGTTCTCACCGAAACTGAGAAAATTGAGGAGAGATGGGTATCCCACCTCGAAAAGGTTTTAAATAGACCGAGAAAGCATCTCTTCTACGCCCTTTCTTAACCTTAAGATTGACGAAAATCCCCCAACATTTGCGGAAGTACTTGTTGCAGTGAAGAAACTCAAGAATGGAAGATCACCTGGGAAAGACTGCATAACTTCGGAAATTATCAAGGCATCAATGAGGACATGCCTCTCAGTGTGGATAACACTGATTGCAACAGTCTGGCAGTTTGAAAAGGTCCCTGGTGACTGGACCAAAGGGATAATTGTTAAGATATTTAAGAAAGGTGATCGTCTTAACTGCGATAATTGGCGAGGTATAAACCTAATATTAGTACCAAGTAAGGTTGTAGCGCTTGTAATACTCAAACGACTGAAAAAAAACACTTGATCCGTATCTGAGAAAAGAGCAACATGGCTTTCGGACAGGTAGATCTTGTTCAGATCTCATATTCACACTCAGGACTCTGATAGAAGAAGCAAATGAGTGGTCCAACAAAATATACAGGCTCTTCATTGATTTTGAAAAGGCCTTCGATTCCGTGGACCCTGACACACTCTGGGAAATTCTACAGTATTATGATGTCCCCAAGAAAATAATAAGTTTGATCATGGCCTTTTATGAAAATACGGAATGTTGCATAAAGACAGAGAATGGAACAACTAGCTACTTTAAAATTATGTCAGGAGTGCGACAGGGATGCGTTTTATCACCTTTTTTATTTGTTATTTTAATGGATTATGTTTTGAGAGGAGCAGCTGGCTTCGGAATAACGGTCGGAAATAAAATCCTCTCGGACCTTGACTTTGCGTTTGTTGTGGCACTTCTGGAATTGACAAAGCAGCGACTCCAGGAGCTCCTTAATAAAGTGAGCGTTAAAGCGGAGAAAGTTGGCCTAAACATCAACATAGACAAGACTAAATCAATGGCAACATCAGGCTCACCAGTTGAGCTCCTGCACAAAAATTGTAGAGTCGAACAAGTCCATGAATTTAAATACTTTGGAAGCTGGGTCGATTACACAGGAAAAGTGCAAAATGAGGTCAAGAGAAGAATTGGCATGGCAAACACTGCTTTTAATAAACTTACGCCAGTATGGAAATCAAAGAAGTACTCGCTTGCACTAAAGCTGTGACTTCTTAATAGCAACGTTTTGTCCGTGCTATTGTATGCCAGTGAGTGCTGGAAACTAGATGTTGGGACAGAGAAAAGACTCACAGCTTTCGAAATTATGTGCTTGAGACGCGTGCTGAATATCGGTTGGAGTCAAAGAGTCAGCAAAATTGAGGTCCGCAGAAGAACTGGGCAGCTGCTTATTACTGAAGTGATTAAGAAGAAGGGAGGGAGATATCTTGGCCACGTCCTTCGGATGGAGGACTCAAGAATCCCGAACCAGGTTCAACATTGGCAGCCGCGTGGGCGTCGACAGAGGGGAAGACCGAGAAACACGCTCAGACGCACATACGATCGTGATCTACACAGTGCTCACACATCACTACAACCCCAGTGGGAGGATGTACTTGCCGCAGCGCCAATGCGTAACGTTTACCGAGGCTTCGTCGATACCCTACGCGCCCCAGATGGCTCAGGAGGACCTAAGTTCTAAGTAAGTTAGTATCTATGCAATGAAGCCTTTATTATCCAAGTATCACCTTAAATTACTTTAAAATGCAGCTCAGAACAATCTAAGGATTTCTCATCGTGAACCTTCAGAGTTGATGATTGAAGTTGTTTTCTAATATTTGCTTGCTTATTTTTAACCTTATTTTTGTCACCATCTTTCCAGTATAGTTATTTATTTTCCCAATATCTGTTTTTTCCAATATATATGCATAACATATTGCAATGACTTGGTGTTTTTTTTTCCATCTAGCTGACTTAAAACTTAGATTCCCAAGTCCTTGGAACAAGACCCCAATGATTGAAAAAAATGGGGTTTATTTTTCTGGCTTCTGGAAAATTGCGCCCAAAAAAGGAAAAGAAACCTTTTTTTCCAAATGGCTTGAAATTTATGTGTGTAAATTTTTACCCATGGGACAGTAATACACAAAAATAATTAGGATTGTGGAAGGAAACTTCTTAACAGATGGCCAAATGTTTTTGAACTATCTTGAAATTGCCAGCCTATATGTAAGTTGTTGGGCAAAGGCGACACCAATATGGAAGAATATATTGTTTTGACAAAAAATGGGACCAAAAAGCTCTTCCAAAAAGGCTATGAACTAACGTCTGTAAGTTGTCGACTTTCCTTAATTACTTCTTTTTGCACTTTGGAGCAAATTAAGATCCTTCTTGATCTGTGAGTTGCACCACAGCTAATGATGTGGTTGATCAGACATCAGATGCATCCCTCTGGTACTTCCTAGGAACATCATTCGACATGATATCTAGTAACTTTTTGAAAGCTTCATCATTGGATGCTGAGACTGTTTTATCTGAGAGACTGTTCCAATAGTTGACTACATGACTGGAGAAAAACTGTTGACAGTGTTGAGTTTTGACTAATGGCTTGAATAGTTTCTTTGAATATCCCCTCTTATCAATGCCAATATTTTGGAAAGTTGACAAGTGAATTGGGAGGGGGGGGTCTTATGAAGATCATAAGTTTACCAGCTCTTCATCATCTGTTCACCAGCGTAGATAATTTCAACTGCTACAAACGGTCTTCATAAGACTTGTCTTTTATCTTTGTCACTACCTTAGTAGCTCTCCTTTGGACCTGTTCCAGAAGCTGGGTATCACCCCTGTACCCTGATGATGCTATGCATATTCAAATTCAAGTAATGGCCTGACAAGGGCCTTGTACATCTTCACGAAAACATAGGAAGATCAAGTACAAAGCCTAATCTTGGGCCCACGGGACCATAATTTCAGCTCCTATATATTGACATATAGGCTATATTTCAGTAGTCGACTAGTTAGCTAATTTAATACTGCCAATATATACTGTCTTGATTTTTGCCCAACAGTTGACAAGTTTAAGCTCCTGCATACAGATTTGTTTGGCCTAGCCATCTTTTTGGCTAAATCCAAACATTTTCACAATGTTTGTTTCCCAAATCACTTGAAATCATGTTTCTAAGTTCTTTGCAAAGGGGAAAGTCATATGCAAAATAATTAAGTTCAGGGGATCGATTTTTCAAAAACATAGTATTTTTTTGGAAATTATCTTAAAATTGACTGCCTGTCTGTACGTTGTTGGGTAAAGGGATACCTGGACTGAAGAATGTTTTGGTTTGCCAAACAATTGGACTAAAAATGTCTTTTCCTAAAAGGCTTTGAACTTAAATCTGAGTTCTTGACATAAGGGGGCCCTACTGTAGAAGCAGCCTAATCTTGACCCCAGGGGACACCAATTTTAGCTCCTCCTATAGCCTACGCTTGTAATTTTTGTCCATGGTTATTGTTAGGATATGGGTTTTTCTCTATATATAAACAATGGTATTCTATATTAGCTATGTGATAGATATCCGTTCAAGATAGTCTAATTAAGCTAGGAAATACTCAGACAGTTCCAACTGATGCTGAATTTTAATTAAATTGAGTGCCCTCAAAAGAAACATTGTCATTTTTTGAAGAATAGTAGTCGCAATATTGAACTATATGTAGACTAAAACTATTTTTGATTTGTACAACACATCAAATTGAGCTTTTTTTAAAGGTTAGGCTAACTTTGAAAGTTAGTCTAGCTTGTTCAAGAAATTAAGGAAAGATCCCTTCTGCCGAGTTGTGAAAGATCCCTTTTTTTTAGTTATGCATTAAGATTAGTGAAAACAGGGCCACCACGGGAAGGTTGTGCACAGCCAAACCCGGCCACCCCTTAGAATTAACCCCCTCTCCCTCGTGCCTGTCTCCCCAAATTTATCTTATCAAAATTTCGAAATAGTAATTTTGTTCAAAATAGTCCAGAATTCAAATTACTATAACCTAGGGGTTACGAAATCCTCCATAGCCCCCGGAGCAAAGATTATAACTTGTGTAAGTTGCCTATTATTAGATTATAATTTTTTTGTGGAAGGGGTGGTCGTATTAATTTTGGAGGGGGCTCGTTTGATCGGAAATCGGAACTTCTAGTTCTTCTTTAAGAGTCAAAAGTTATCAATGGACAAATGGCTCTCAGTTACGGAACTTTATTATTGTTACTTTGACACTTTGTTTACTTCCATACTTGGATTTAGCTATTTACGTGGCAACTTCGATTTACAGCGCAAGGGCTGTAAGTTCATCAAATTGCTTATTGTTACTTTTGTGTTTCGTTTACCTTGGTGCTATCTGTAATTTGTTATTTTTTACTTTGATATTGTTTCGTTAATATTATTTTTATACTTTGAGGAACATTTGATGTTAAAAAAAAAGTTTGATTTTGAAATAAGGAATTTTTAAAAACTTGAAACTTTTTGCAATGAAAAACAAACAAAAATTTATTAAAAACAACTTTTTGAAAAAGAAGTTTTTCAAAGAAAAGTAAAGGCCATTTGAAACTCAAGATCAGCAGATACAAATACCTGTTAAAAGTCAGACTCCAAGTGACCAGAAATTACAATTAAACAGTAAATGACATCCAAAACAAATGAGATTTAACTAAACAATAATACCAAAAGAAACACACAAGCAGCAATATAAATGAATCAATGATTCTTAAAGAAATTAATGCTCACATTGAACATGCAAACCAATCTTAAAACAGAAAATACATTTTTCAATTATGTCATAACTGAAACACGAAACAAAAAAAAATTAAATAAACAATCAATGCAAACAAACATACAATAGATACTATTATAAATGCGTAAATCAATCTTAAAACGAGTGAAACTTAAATTAAATATGCAAATCAAGCTTGAAATGAACTAAAATCACTGCAAACAAGAGTTCGGGCATCGCCTACCTTTCTCACTGTAAAAGTCTAAAATCTACTGTGTTATTGGTGCTTTACTGAAAACGAATTATATTACTAATATTTTCTTTTGTACTTGCATTAAAATTACAGTAAATGTCTGAACTGATGAGCTTTCAGCAATGAATATCATTATGCATCTGATATTCAGTTTAATTTATTAATTCTTTCTAAGATTGTTCTAGAAGAATGTAGTTTTACTACAAAAAAGACTTTTGATACTGCCTCCTTCATTAGTTGTAAAAACCTAAAGTCTATTGCATCAAAGGCGCTTCATCGAAGGCGAATTATATTACAAATATTTTATTATCCAATTCTTACAGCATTGGAAATTAAAATAAAATTACAGTGAAATAAAATCTTGAAGTGATGAATCTTTCAACAATTAATATCATTATATTTCAAATATTCAATTTGATTTTGTTTGTACTTTCCAAGACTGTTCAAGACATATAGCTTTCAGTAAAGCGCCAATAACGAAGGAGGCTATACCCAAACTCTTGTTTGCAGTGATTTTTGTTCTTTTCAAGCTTGATTTGCATATTCAACTTAAGTTTCACTCGTTTTAAGATTTATTTATGCATTTATATTACCATCTATTGTATGTTTGTTAGCATTGATTGTTTATTTAATTTCTGTTCTTTTCGGGTTTCATTTATACTTCAATAGCAAAATATTTTTCTCTGCTTTAAGCATGAGTTGCGTATTCAATTTAAGCTTTACTCGCTTTAAGATTTATTTAATCATTTATATTATTACTTGTATGTTTTTTTTTTGCTATGATTGTTTATTGAATTTCTGTTTGTTTTAGGTTTCATTTATTCTTTAATAATAATTTCTGTCATTTGAGTTTGAATTTTAACAGGTATTTGTATCTGCTGATCTTAAGTTTAAAATGACCTTTACTTTTCTTTGAAAAACTTCTTTTCCGGAAACTTTTCTGCCAGCCTATTCGCGCTTTTGTGCTGTGAAAATTGCAAGGCGTCGTAAAATATGTAAGATACCAGTAAAATACGTAAAATTGGTAAAATACGTAAATTACGTAAAATAGGCAAAATACCAATTTTACGGGGGTTTGTAAAATTACGGTAAAATATGTACACTATCCAATTTTACCGTGAACAATTTTACCAGTTACAACACTAGCTGGAAGAATAACATAAGTATAATTAATTCCCGTGCATTTACTTTTGGCATAAATATCTGTAGTACATGATACCATCATGATATTCGGTACATGATACCAATTCACCCCCTTGCGATCGAGAACGCGTCCACGAGGCATACACAAGAAGATTTTTTCTGTTTCACTCACAAATAAGGGGCGTTTTTTCTTAATTTAATTTAAATAGTTTAGAGTTAAACTCAAAATTACAACCAAGAAAATTTAAGATCGATAGAACTTTTTATTTTAATTAATCTTTTTCTCTTTGAGCTTGTAAGCTTTTTCTTTTACTGGTATTTTCTTTTTGCAAGTTCTATACTTTATAGTTGCTTTTTGTTGTAATTACTTTTTAAGTAATTTAATGTATTCCAGATGAAAAAAGTTTTGTGTCTGTTTTTTAGGCCTGACTCTGATGTACTCTAACCGACCTTGTACAGTGTTTCATATTGAGAATATGTCACTTTATTTTCTTTTTCTAGATTTGCAGCTGATAAGATGTTCAAGCAGATGCTTTCGCACTTTGTAAAAGTCAAGCCTCGTCATTTCTCATCCTGTTTAGTGAAGTTGCAAAAACCTGATTATTTTAATAGCATATACCCAGTTGAGAGTTATACTGACATACTCAATATTCAATTGAAATCATATGATTTTACCGTGCTTGAGCGTTTTTCAAGTTTTGTGCATCGAATAAGTGAGAATATTGGTGTTGATGTTTTAGATGTATGGGCCACTCCTGGTAAAGCGATTGATGTTGTCACATTTCAGAAAAACTCGCGAATTCAACAATATAAGTATCATTTTAAAGAGTATGAGAGAAATGTTCAAATAGACTCAGTACCAGCTTCTTTACTATCAGTTTTAGTGGAGGTAATACACACGTCTTTGCCTGAAGGTGTGAAGTTGAGTATACACCCTCACGAACATCAGTATGATGAAATACGTTTCGTACCTGATTTGGAATTGAAAGCGTTAAGAGAAGAACTAGACGAAATTACAAATGCTAAAAAGAAGTGATTAAGTTTTGGTCTCGTTTAATTAATAAAGCAAAATTACAATTTGAATTTTGATTTATTAGGTAATTGTGTGTATCTTAATGTACCTTGCTCTTTCTTAAAGCGATTTACTATATTATTGCATAAATATTTTACTACCGTGTGTAGATAATTTTGGAGACCACACTGCCTTTCCATGACGATAAATAAAAGTTCAAATAGGGATAAAATTCTTTTAATAGACAGTGAGATGATAACAGTGATAGAAATTCACAAAAATACCAGATATTTCGGTCACATATATAGTGACCGTCATCAGTAGTAAAACTAAACTAAAACAATTTAAAACAAAAGTTTATATACTAAATCAAATAACACTACACATTGTTTAAATCTCTAATTCTTTTCAAAGCAAAGGCGGAAGCTTTTGACCTTCTTGGATTCGGTTCATTAGCGTTCAATGATAGAACATTTGGACAAAGGTCAACTACATTGGGTGAATTGAACTTTACTCTTGTCAGATTTTAATAAATTATCATAGATAGAGTTCAGCCCATATTCACCTGTATCCCGATTCAAAGCAATATTCTTGAATAAGATTTTCTTTATTTCAAGAGTTTCACGAAAATTTTGCTTTAAATCCCGATCCCTAGAAATCCAAGAGACATTCTCGAACAAAATAAAATGGTCTGGAAAATTAAAGATATGTTCTGAAAGGGCTGAAGTAAAATCTTCAGGCTTAGTCGTCTCTCTTTGTGTGTCATCTCTGTATGTCTATCGTCTCTGTGTGTGTGTCGTCTCTGTGTGTGTGCGGTCTCTGTGTGTGTGTCGTCTGTGTGTTAGTCGTCTCTATGTGTGTGACGTCTCTGTGTGTGTATCGTCTGTGTGTGTGTGTGTCGTCTCTGTGTGTGTCTTCTCTTTGTGTTAGTCGCCGGTGTGTGTTTCGTCTCTGTGTGTGTGTCGTCTCTGTGTGTATGTCGTCTCTCTTTGTGCGTCATCTCTGTATGTGTGTCGTCTGTGTGTGTGTGTCGTCTCTGTGTGTGTGCGGTCTCTGTGTTTGTATCGTCTGTGTGTGTGTCGTCTTTGTGTGTTAGTCGTCTCTGTGTGTATCGTCTCTGTGTGTGTGTCGTCTCTGTGTGTGTGAGGTCTCTGTGTGTGTGTCGTCTGTGTGTGTGTCGTTTTCTGTGTATTAGTCGTCTCTTTGTGTGTGGGGTCTCTGTGTGTGTTTCGTCTCTGTGTGTGTGTCGTCTCTGTGTGTGTCTTCTCTTTGTGTTAGTCGCCGGTGTGTGTGTTTCGTCTCTGTGTGTGTGTCGTCTCTGTGTTAATGTCGTCTCTGTGTGTATGTCGTCTCTCTTTGTGTGTCATCTCTGTATGTGTGTTGTCTCTGTGTGTGTGTGGTGTCTGTGTGTGGGCGGTCTCTGTGTTTGTGTCGTCTGTGTGTGTGTGTCGTCTATGTGTGTTAGTCGTCTCTGTGTGTGTGTCGTCTCTGTGTGTGTTTTTTCTCTGTGTGTGTGTCGTATCTATGTGTGTGTCGTCTCTGTGTTTGTGTCGTCTCTGTGTATGTGTTGTCTCTGTTTATATGTCGTCTCTGTGTTTGTGTTGTCTCTTTGTGTGTGTCGTCTCTGTGTGTGTGACGTGTCTATGTGTGCTTCATATCTGTTTGTTTGTCGTCTCTGTTTGAGTGTCGTCTCTGTGTGTGTGTCGTCTCTATGTGTGTGTTGTGTATGTGTGTGTGTCGTCTCTCTGTGTGTGTGTCGTATCTGTGTGTGTATTTTCTGTGTGTGTGTCGTCTCTGTGTGTTTGTCATCTCTGTTTGTGTGTTGTCTCTATGTGTGTCGTCTCAGTGTGTATGTCGTCTCTGTGTGTGTGTCGTCTCTGTTTGTTTGTCGTCTCTGTTTGTGTGGCGTGTCTGTGTCGTCTCTGTGTGTGTGTCGTCTCTATGTGTGTGTCGTATTTGTGTTTGTGTCATCTTTTTGTATGTGTCGTCTCTGTCTGTGTGTTGTCTCTTTGTGTGTGTGTCGTCTCTCTTCGTGTGTCGTCTCTGTGTGTGTCGTATCTGTGTGTGTCGTCTCTGTGTGTGTGTGTCGTCTCTGTGTGTGTGTCGTCTCTGTGTGTGTGTCGTCTCTGTGTATGTATCATTTTTGTGTGTGTGTCGTCTCTGTGTTTGTGTCGTCTCTGTGCGGATTTCGTCTCTATGTGTGTGTCGTCTCTGTGTGTGTCGTCTCTGTGTGTGTCGTCTCTGTGAGTGTCGTTACCATGTGTGTCTCATCTCTGTGTGTGTCGTCTCTCTGTGTGTGTCGTCTCTTTGCGTATGTCATATCTGTGTGTTAGTTGTCTCTGTGCATATGTCGTCTCTGTGTGTTTGTCGTCTCTGTTTGAGTGTCGTCTCTGTGTGTGTGTCGTCTCTATGTGTGTGTCGTCTCGGTGTCATCTCTTTGTGTTTGTCGTCTCTGTGCATGTGTCGTCTCTATATGTTTGTCGTCTGTGTGTGTGTGTCGTCTCTGTGTGTGTTGTCTCTGTGTGTGTGTCGCCTCTTTGCGTGTCGTCTCTATGTGTGTGTCATCTCTCTGTGTACGTTGTCTCTCTGTCTGTGTCGTCTCTTTGCGTGTGTTTCGTTTCTGTGTGAGTGTCGTTTCTCTCTGTGTCTCGTCTCTGTGTGTATGTCGTCTCTGTGTGTGTGTCGTCTCTTTGTGTTAGTCGCCGGTGTGTGTGTGTTTCGTCTCTGTGTTTGTGTCGTCTCTGTGTTTATGTAGTTTGTATGTGTGAGTCGTCTCTATTTTATGTGTCATCTCTGTATGTGTCATCTGTGTGTGTGTGTGTGTCTGTGTGTGTGCGGTCTGTGTGTGTGTGTGTCGTCTGTGTGTGTTTTTCGTCTCTGTGTGTTATTCGTCTCTTTGTGTGTGTCGTCTCTATGTGAGTGTCGTCTGTGTATGTGTGTTGGCTCTGTGTGTTTGTCGCCTCTGTGCGTGTGTGTGAGTCGTCTCTGTGTTTGAGTCGTCTCTATGTGTGTGTCGTCTCTGTGTGTGTTTCGTCTCTGTGTGTGTGTCGTCTGTTTGTGTGTGTCGCCTCTGTGCATTAGTCGTCTCTGTGTGTGTCATCTCTGTGATTGTGTCGTGTCTTTTTGTGTTTCGTCTCTGTGTGTGAGTCGTCTCTGTGTGTGTTTCGTCTCTGTGTGTGTGTCGTCTCTTTTTGTGTGTCGTCTCTGTGTGCGTGTCGTCTCTTTGTATGTGGCATCTCTCGGTGTGTGTCGTTTCTTTGTTTGTGTCGTCTCTATGTGTGTGTCGTCTCTGTGTGTGCGTCGTCTCTGTGTGTGTGTGGTCTCTGTGCGTGTGTCGTCTCTGTGCGTGTGTCGTCCCTGTGCTTGTGTAATATCTATATGTGTGTCATCTCTGTGTGTGTGTCGTCTCTGTGTCGGTGTCGTTTCTGTGTGTATGTCGTCTCTTTGTGTGTATTGTCTCTGTGTGTGTGTCGTCTCTGTGTGTGTGTCGTCTCTGTGTGTGTGTGTCTTCTCTGTGTTTGTGTCGTCTCTGTGCGTGTGTCATCTCTTTGAGTGTGTCGTCTTTGTGTGTGTGTCGTCTCTGTGTGTGTGTCGTCTCTAGGTGTGTGTCGTAAATGTGTATGTGTCGTCTCTGTGTGTGTGTCGTGTGTGTGTCGTTTATGTGTGTATGTGTCTTCTCTCTGTGTGTGTGGTTTTTTGTGTTTGTAGTGTGTGTGTTTGCATGTTGTCTCCTGTGTGTGTGTCGTCTCTATGTGTGTGTCGTCTCTGTGTCATGTCTGTGTGTTTGTCGTCTCTGTGCATATGTCGTCTCTGTGTGTTCGTCGTCTCTGTTTGTGTGTCGTCTCTTTGTGTGTGTCGTCTCTATGTGAGTGTCGTCTCTGTGTGTGTGTCGTCTCTGTGTCATCTCTGTGTGTTTGTCGTCTCTGTGTGCATGTGTCGTCTCTATATGTGTGTCGTCTTTGTTTGTATGTGTGTCTATGTGTGTGGCGTCTCTGTGTGTGCGTCATATATGTGTATGTGTCGTGTCTGTGAGTGAGTTGTCTTTTTGTGTGTTTTGTCTCTGTGTGTGTGTCATCTCTGTGAGTGTATCGTCTCTATGTTTGTGTCGTCTCTGTGTGTGTGTCGTCTCTGTGTGTGTGTCGTCTCTTTGTGTTAGTCGTCTCTATGTGTGCGTCATCTCTGTGTATGTGTCGTGTCTGTGAGTGAGTCGTCTTTTTGTGTGTGTCATATCTATGTGTGTATCGTCTCTGTGTGCGTGTCGTCTCTGTGTGTGTGTCATCTATGTGAGTGTATCGTCTCTATGTTTGTGTCGTCTCTGTGTTTGTGTCGTCTCTATGTGTGTGTCGTCTCTGTGTGTGTCGTTTCTGTGTGTGTTTTTTCTCTCTGTGTGTATCGTATCTCTGTGTGTGTCATCTGTGTGTTTGTGTTGTCTCTGTGCGTGTATCGGCTCTACGTATGTGTCGTCTCTATGTGTGTGTCGTCTCTGTGTGTGTGTGTCGTCTCTGTGTGTGTGTCGTGTCTGTGTGTTTGTACATCGTCTGTATCAGTGTGTCGTGTCTTTGTGTGTGTTGTATCTGTGTGTGTGTCATTTCTGTGTGAGTTTCGTCTCTGTGTTTGTGTCATCTTTGTGTGTGTGTCGTCTCTGTGTGTTTGTCGTCTCTGTCTGTGTGTTGTCTCTATGTGTGTGTGTCGTCTCTGTGTTTGTGTAGTTTCTGTGTGTATGTCGTATCTGAATGTGTGTCGTCTCTGTGTGTGTTGTGTCTGTGCGTTTGTCGGCTCTGTGTGTGTCGTCTCTGTGTTTGTGTCGTCTCTGTGTTTGTGTCGTCTCTGTGTGTGTGTCGTCTGTGTGTGTGTAGTCTCTGTCTGTTATTCGTCTCTGTGTGTATGTCGTCTCTGTGTGTTTGTCGTCTCTGTTTGTTTGTCGTCTGTGTGTGTGTGTTGTCTCTGTGTCGTCTCTGTGTTTGTGTCATCTTTTTGTATGTGTCGTCTCTGTCTGTGTGTTGTCTCTATGTGTGTGTGTGTCATCTCTGTGTGTGTGTCGTCTCTCTGTGTGTGACGTATTTATGTGTGCGTCGTCTCTATGTGTGTGTCGTCTCTGTGTGTGTCGTCTCTGTGTTTGTCGTCTCTGTGTGTGTGCCGTCTCTGTGTGTTAGTCGTCTCTGTGTGTATGTCGTCTCTGTGTATTTGTCGTCTCTGTTTGTGTGTCGTCTCTGTGTTTGTGTCGTTTCTGTGTGAGTATCGACTCTGTGTGTGTGTGTAATCCCTGTGTGTGTTTCGTCTTTGTGTGTGTGTCGCCTTTGTGTGTGTTTCGTCTCTGTTTGTGTGTCGTCTCTGTGTGTGTGTCGTCTGTGTGTGTGTGTCGTCTGTGTGTGGGTGTCGTCTCTGTGTGTGTGTCGTGTCTCTGTGTGTGTAATCTCTGTGTGTTTGTCGTCTCTGTGCATGTGTCGTCTCTATATGTGTGTCGTCTTTGTCTGTATCGTCTTTGTGTGTGTGTCGTCTCTTTGCGTGTCGTCTCTATGTGTGTGTCATCTCTCTGTGTGTGTTGTCTCTCTGTTTGTGTCGTCTCGTTGTGTGTGCTTCGTTTCTGTGTGAGTGTCGTCTCTGTGTGTGTGTTGTCTCTCTGTGCGTTTCGTCTCTTTGTGTTAGTCGCCAGTGTGTGTGTTTCGTCTCTGTGTGTGTGTCGTCTCTGTGTTTATGTCGTCTCTGTGTGTGTGTCGTCTCTTTTTGTGTGTCATCTCTGTATGTGTGTCGTCTCTGTATGTGTTTCGTCTCTTTGTGTGTCGTCTCTGTGTGTGTGCGGTCTCTGTGTGTTTGTCGTCTGTGTGTGTGTGTGTCGTCTCTGTGTGTTAGTCGTCTCTTTGTGTGTGTCGTCTCTATGCGTGTGGCGTCTCTGTGTGTCTTCCCTGTGCGTGTGTCGTCTCTACATGAGTGTCATCTCTGTTTGTTTGTCGTCTCTATGTGTGTGTCGCCTCTATGTGTGTGTCGTCTCTGTGTGTTTGTCGTCTCTGTGCGTGTGTGTGAGTTGTCTCTGTGTCGTCTCAGTGTGTGAGTCGTCTCTGTGTGTGTGTCGTCTCTGTGTGTGTGTCGTCTGTTTGTGTGTGTCGCCTCTGTGTATTAGTCGTCTCCCTGTGTGTGTCGTCTCTTTGTGTGTCATCTCTATGATTGTTTCGTCTCTGTTTGTGTTTCGTCTCTCTGTGTTAGTCGTCTCTGTGTGTGTGTCTCGTCTCTGTGTGTGTGTCGTCTCTGTGTATTTTCCGTCTGTATTTATTTGTCGTCTGTGGGTGTGTGTGTGTGTCGTCTCTGTGTTTGTGTCGTCTCTGTGTGTTTATAGTCTCTGTGTGTCGTCTCTTTGTGTGTGTCATCTCTCTGTGTGTCGTTTCTTCGTTCGTGTCGTCTCTGTGTGTGAGTCGTCTCTATGTGTGTGTCGTCTCTGTGTGTGTGTCGTCTCTATGTGTGTGTAGTCTCTATATGTGTGTTGTCTCTGTGTGTGTGTCGTCTCTGTGTTTGTGTAGTTTCTGTGTGTATGTCTTCTCTATGTGTGTATCGGTTCTGTGTGTGTGTCGTCTCTGTTTGTGTGTCGTCTGTGTGTGTGTGTGTGTGTGTTGTCTCCATGTGAGTGTCGTCTATGTGTGTGTGTTTTGTCTCTGTTTGTGTGTCGTCGGTGTGTGTGTCGTTTTTTGTGTTTGTCATGTCTCTGCGTGCGTGTTGTCTCTCTGTGTGTGTGTTGTCTCTAAGTGTGTGTCGTCTCTGTGTGTGGGTCGTCTCTGTTTATTTGTCATTTCTGTGTGTGTGCCGTCTCTGTGTTTTTGTCGTCTCAGTGCGGGTGTCGTCTCTATGTGTGTGTCATCTCTGTGTGTGTCGTCTCTGTGAGTGTCGTCTCTATGTTTGTGTCGTCTCTGTTTTTATGTCATATTTGTGTGTTAGTCATCTCTGTGCATATGTCGGCTCTTTGTGTTTGTCGTCTCTGTTTGTGTGTCGTCTCTTTGTGTTTGTCGTCTCTATTTGTGTGTCGGCTCTATGTCATCTCTGTGTGTTTGTCGTCTCTGTGTATGTGTCGTCTCTATAAGTGTGTCGCTTTGTCTGTGTGTCGTCTCTGTGTGTGTTGTCTCTATGTGTGTGTCGTCTCTCTGTTTGGGTCGTCTCTGTGTATGTGTCATTTCTGTGTGTGTGTCTTCTCTGTGCGGGTGTCGTCTCTATGTGTGTGTCGTCTGTGTGTGTTTTTCGTCTCTGTGTCCGTGTGTCGTCTGTGTGTGTGTGTCGCCTCTGTGTATAAGTCGTCTCCGTGTGTGTGTGTCATCTCTGTGATTGTGTCGTCTCTGTTTGTGTTTCGTCTCTGTGTGTCAGTCGTCTCTTTGTGTGTCTCGTCTCTTTGTGTGTCGTCTCTGTGTATTTTTCGTCTCTATTTGTTTGTCGTCTCTGTGTGTGTGTGTCCTCTCTTTTTGAGTGTCGTCTCTGTGTTTGTCTCGTCTCTGTGTGTTTATCGTCTCTGTGTGTGTCGTCTCTTTGTGTGTGTCATCTCTCTCTGTGTGTCGTTTCTTTGTTTTTGTCGTCTCTGTGTGTGTGTCGTCTCTATATGTGTCGTCTCTATGTGTGTGTTGTCTCTATATGTGTGTCGTCTCTGTGTGTGCATGGTCTCTGTGTTTGTGTGGTCTCTGTGCGTGTGTCGTCCCTGTGCTTGTGTAATATCTATATGTGTGTCATCTCTGTGTGTGTGTCGTCTCTGTGTTTGTGTCGTTTCTGTGTGTATGTCGTCTCTATGTGTGTCTTGTCTCTGTGTGTGTGTATTCTCTGTGTGTGTCGTCTCCGTGTGTGTGTCCTCTCTGTGTTTGCGTCGTCTCTGTGCGTGTGTCATCTCTATGTGTGTGTCGCCTCTGTTTGTGTGTCGTCTGTGTATGTGTGTCGTCTCTATGTGAGTGTCGTCTATGTGTGTGTTTTTCGTCTCTGTGTTTGTGTCTTCTGTGTGTGTTTGTCGTTTATGTATGAGTGTCGTCTCTCTGTGTGTCGTTTTTTGTGTTTGTCGTGTCTGTGCGTGCGTGTTGTCTCTGTGTGTGTGTTGTCTCTAAGTGTGTGTCGTCTCTCTGTGTGGGTCGTCTCTGTGTATTTGTCATTTCTTTGTGTGTGTCGTCTCTGTGGGGGTGTCGTCTCTATGTGTGTGTCGTCTCTGTGTGTGTCGTCTCTATGTGTGTGTCATCTCTCTGTGTAGGTTGTTTCTTTGTTTGTGTCGTCTCTTTGTGTGTGTTTCGTTTCTGTGTGTTTGTCGTCTCTGTGTTTGTGTCGTCTCTGTGTGTGTGTCGTCTGTGTGTGTGTCGTCTCTGTGTGTGTGAGGTCTGTGTGTGTGTCGTCTGTGTGTGTGTTAGTCATCTCTCTGTGTGTGTCGTCTCTGTGTGTTTGGCGTCTCTGTGTGTGCGTTATCTCTGTGTATGTGTCGTCTCTGTGCGTGAGTCGTCTTTTTCTGTGTTTCGTCTCTATGTGTGTGTTTCGTCTGTGTGTTTTTGTCGTCTCTGTGAGTGTATCGTCTCTATGTTTGTGTCGTCTCTGTGTGTGTTTCGTCTCTGTGTGTTGGTCGTCTTTGTGTGTGTGTCGTCTTTGTGTGTGTGTCGTCTCTGTGTGTGTGCCGTCTCTGTGTGAGTCGTATCTATGTATATGTCGTCTGTGTGTGTGTTGTCTCTGTGTGTGTGTCATCTTTGTGTTTGTGTTGTCTCTGTGCGTGTGTCGTCTCTATGTGTGTGTCGTCTCTATGTGTGTGTCGTCTCTGTTTGTTTGTCGTCTCTGTATGCGTGTCGTCTCTGTGTGTGTTGTCTCTATGTGTGTGTCTTTTATGTGTGTGTGTCGTCTCTGTGTGTGTGTCGTATCTGTGTGTGTTTGTCATTTCTTTGTGAGTTTCGTCTGTGTTTGTGTGTCGTCTCTCTGTGTGTGTCGTCTCTGTGTGTTTGTCGTCTCTGTCTGTGTGTTGTCTTTATGTGTGTGTGTCGTCTCTGTGTGTGTGTCGTCTCTGTGTGTTCGTCGTCTCTGTGTGTGTGTCGTCTCTGTGTGTGTGTCGTCTCTTTGTGTTAGTCGCCGTTGTGTTTGTTTCGTCTATGTGTGTGTGTCGTCTCTGTGTTTATGTCGTCTCTGTGTGGGTGTTGTCTCTGTGTGTGTGTCATCTCTGTATGTGTGTCGTCTCTGTGTGTGTGTAGTCTCTATGTGTGTGTCGTCTCTGTGTGTGTGCGGTCTCTGTGTGTGTGTCGTCTGTGTGTGCGGTCTGTCGTCTGTGTCGTCTCTGTGTGTTAGTCGTCTCTTTGTGTGTGTCGTCTCTATGTGTTTGGCGTCTCTGTGTGTGCGTTATCTCTGTGTATGTGTCGTCTCTGTGCGTGAGTCGTCTTTTTCTGTGTTTCGTCTCTATGTGTGTGTTTCGTCTGTGTGTGTCATCTCTGTGAGTGTATCGTCTCTATGTGTGTGTCGTTTCCTCTGTGTGCTGGTCGTCTCTCTGTGTGTGTGTCGTCTCTGTGTGTGTGTCGTCTCTGTGTGTGTGTCGTCTCTGTGTGTGTCGTATCTATGTGTATGTCGTCTGTGTGTGTGTGTTGTCTCTGTGTGTGTGTCGTCTGTGTGTTTGTGTTGTTTCTGTGCGTATGTAGTCTCTATGTGTGTGTCGTCTCTAAGTCTGTGTCGTCTCTGTTTGTTTGTCGTCTCTGCATGTGTGTCGTCTCTGTGTGTGTGCAGTCTCTATGTTTGGGTCTTTTATGTGTGTTTGTCGTCTCTGTGTGTGTGTCGTGTCTGTGTGTGTGTGTCATTTCTTTGTGAGTTTCGTCTGTCTGTGTGTTGTCTCTCTGTGTGTATCGTCTCTGTGTGTTTGTCGTCTCTGTCTGTGTGTTGTCTCTATGTGTGTGTGTCGTCTCTGTGTGTGTGTCGTCTCTGTGTGTGTCGTCTCTGTGTGTGTTTTGTCTCTGTGTGTGTCGTCTCTGTGTTTTAGTCGTCACTGTATGTATGTCGTCTCTGTGTGTTTGTTGTCTCTATGTGTCTGTCGTCTCTGTGTTTGTGTCATATTTTTGTATGTGTCGTCTCTGTCTGTGTGTTGTCTCTATTTGTGTGTTTCGTCTCTGTGTGTGTGTGTCGTCTCTGTGTTTGTGTCGTATCTGTGTGTGTGTCGTCTCTGTGTTTGTCGTCTCTGTGTGTTAATCGTCTCTGTGTGTTAATCGTCTCTGTGTGTATGTTGTTTCTGTGTGTTCGCATCTCTGTTTGTGTGTCGTCTCTGTGTGTTAGTCGTGTCTTTGTGTGTGTCGTCTCTATGTGTGTGGCGTCTCTGTGTGTGCGTTATCTCTGTGTATGTGTTGTCTCTGTGCGTGAGTCGTCTTTTTCTGTGTTTCGTCTATGCGTGTGTGTTTCGTATGTGTGTGTGTCATCTCTGTGAGCGTATCGTCTCTGCATCTCTGTGAGTGTGTGTCGTCTCTGTGTGTGTTTCGTCTCTGTGTGTGTGTCGTCTCTCTGTGTGTGTGTCGTCTGTGTGTTTGTGTCGTCTATGTGTGTTTCGTATCTATGTGTGTGTCGTCTCTGTGTGTGTGTCGTCTCTGTGTGTGTGTCGTCTCTGTGTGTGTGTTGTCTCTGTGTGTGTGTCGTCTCTGTGTGTTTGTCGTCTCTGACTGTGTGTGTTTTATGTGTGTTTGTGGTCTCTGTGTGTGTGTCGTCTCCCTGTGTGTGTCGTCTCTGTGTGTTTGTCGTCTCTGTCTGTTTGTTGTCTCTATATGTGTGTGTGTCGTCCCTGTGTGTGTGTCGTCTCTGTGTGTGTGTCGTATCTGTGTGTATGTCGTCTCTGTGCGTTTGGGTTCTCTATGTGCGTGTCGTCTCTGTGTGTGTCGTCTCTGTGTGGGTGTCGTCTCTTTGTGTGTCGTCTCTGTTTTTTTGTCGGCACTGAGTGTATTTTCTCTCATAGTGTTTGTCGTCTCTGTTTGTGTGACGTATCTTTGTGTGTGCCGTCTCTGTGTGTGTGTCGTCTCTGTGTTTGTGTCATCTTTTTGTATGTGTCGTCTCGGTTTGTGTGTTGTCTCTATTTATGTGTTTCGTCTCTGTGTTTTTCGTCTCTGTGTTTGTGTCGTTTCTGTGTGTGTCGTCTCTGTGTGTGTTTCGTCTCTGTGCGTTTGTCGTCTCTATGTGTGTGTCGTCTCTGTGTGTGTGTCGTCTCTGTGTGTTAGTCGTCTCTGTGTGTATGTCGTCTCTGTGTGTTCGCGTCTCTGTTTGTATGTAGTCTCTGTGTGTGTGTCGTTTCTGTGGGAGTGTCGTCTCTGTGTGTGTGTCGTCTCTGTGTGTGTGTCGTGTCTGTGTTTGTGTCGTCTGTGTGTGTGTGTATTCTTTGTGTGTGTGTCGTCTCTGTGTGTGTGCAATCTCTGTGTGTTTCGTCTTTGTGTGTGTGTCGTCTTTGTGTGTGTCGTCTCTGTGCGTGTGTCGTCTCTATGTTTGTGTCGTCTCTGTGTGTGTGTCATCTCTGTGTGTGTGTTGTCTCTGTGTATGTGTCGTCTCTGTGCGTGTAATCTCTATGTGTGCGTCATCTCTCTGTGTGTGTCGTCTCTATGTTTGTGTCGTCTCTGTATGTGTGTCGTCTCTGTGTGTGTGTCGTCTCTGTGTTTATGTAGTCTCTATCTGTGTATCGTCTCTGTGTGTGTGTCGTCTCTGTGTGTGTCGTCTCTTCGTGTTAGTCGTCTCTGTGTGTATGTCGTGTCTGTGTGTGTGTCGTCTCTGTGTGTGTGTCGTCTCTTTTTGTTTGTTATATCTCTGCGGGTGTTGCTCTCTATTTTTTTAATTTCTGTGTGTGTGTCGTCTCTGTGTTTGTGTCGTCTATTTATGTGTCGTCTCTGTCTCGTCTCTATGTGTCTGTCGTCTCTGTGTTTGTGTCATCTTTTTGTATATGTCGTCTCTGTCTGTGTGTTGTCTGTATTTGTGTGTGTCGTGTCTGTGTTTGTGTTGTATCTGTGTGTGTGTCGTCTCTGTGCGTGTGTCGTCTCTGTGTGTCTGTCGTCTCTGTGTGTGTGTCGTCTCTGTGTCTGTGTGTAGTCTCTGTGTGTGTCGTCTCTGTGTGTGTGTTGTCTCTTTGTGTTTCGTCTCTGTGTGTTAGTCGTCTCTGTGTGTATGTCGTCTCTGTGTGTTCGCTTCTCTGTTTGTGTGTCGTCTCTGTGTGTGTGGTTTGTGTGTGAGTGTCGTCTCTGTTGGTGTGTCGTCTGTGTATGTGTGTCGTCTGTGTGTGTGTCGTCTCTGTGCGTGTGTCGTCTCTATGTGTGTGTCGTCTCTGTGTGTGTGTCGTCTCTGTGTTTGTGTTGTCTCTGTGTTTGTGTTGTCTCTTTGCGTGTCGTCTCTATGTGTGTGTCATCTCTCTGTGTGTGTTTTCTCTCTGTTTGTGTCGTCTCTTTGTGTGTGTGTGTCGTCTCTGTGTGTTTTTCGTCTCTGTGCGTGTGTGTGAGTCGTCTCTGTGTCGTCTCTGTGTGTGTGTCGTCTCTGTGTGGGTGTCTGTGTGGGTGTGGGTGTTTCGTCTCTGGTAAGGTAAGGGTAAGGTCTAGGTTAGGTTATTCTAGGTTATTCCAATGCATGCCTTTCTCGGTTCGTGTGACTGAATCCACGTATGTTTATGTGTTTTTGTCTCTCTCACTCTTTTTGCCTGTGTGTCTGGGCGGGTGTTTGCTTATTCCAATGCATGTCTTTCTCGGTTTGTGTGTATGAATCTACGTATTTGTATGTGTTTTTGTCTCTCTCACTCTTTTTGCCTGTGTGTCTGGACGGGTGTTTGCTTATTCTAATTCATGTCTTTCTCGGTTTGCGGGTCTGAATCTACGTATTTGTATGTTTTTGTGTATCTCTTACTCTTTTTGCCTGTGTGTCTGGGCGGGTGTTTGCTTATTCCAATGCATGACTTTCTCGGTTTGTGGGTCTGAATCTACGTATTTGTATGTGTTTTTGTCTCTCTCATTCTTTTTGCCTGTGTGTCTGGGCGGATGTATGCTTATTGCAATGCTTGTCTTTCTCGGTTTGTTTGTCTGAATCTACGTATTTGTATGTGTTTTTGTCCCTCTCACTCTTTTTGCCTGTGAGTTTGGGCGGGTGTTCGCTTATTCCACTGCATGTCTTTCTTGATTCGTGTGTCTAAATCTACGTGTTTGTATGTGCGTTTGTCTCTCTCACTCTTTTTGCCAGTGAGTCTGGGCGGGTGTTCGCTTATTCTAATGCATGTCTTTATCGGTTTGTGTGTTTGAGTCTACGTATTTGTATGTGTTTTTTGTCTATCTCACTCTTTTTGTCACGTGTCTGCGCGGGTGTTTGATTATTCTAATTTATGTCTTTCTCGGTTTGTGTGACTGAAACTACGTATTTCTTTGTTTTTTTATATCTCTCACTCTTTTTGCCTGTGTGTATGGGCGGGTTTTTTGCTTATTCTAATGAATGTCTTTATCGGTTTGCTGGTCTGAATCTACGTATTTGTATGTTTTTTTTTGTATATCTCACTCTTTTTGCCTCTGTGTCTGGGCGGGTTTTTGCTTCTTCCAAATGCATGTCTTTCTCGGTTTGTGTGTATGAATCTACGTATTTGTATGTGTTTTTGTCTCTCTCACTCTCCTTGCCTATGTCTCTGGGCGGGTGTTTGCTTATCTCAGTGACTGTTTTGTCGATTTGTATGTCAGAATCTATATATTTATAGGTGTTTTTGTCTCTACTTCCTCTGCTTATGTGTGGGCGGGTGTTTGCTTATCTCAGTACCTGTCTCTGTCGGTTTGCATGCTTGAATCCTTACATTTATAAGTGTTTTGTCTCTCTCACTTCCTCTCCTTATGTGTCTGGGAGGATGTTTGCCTATCTTAATGCCTAATTATTTTTTTTTTCTAATTTCTGTATTGTGAATGCAAGAGGTGAATTCAAGAAAGAGTTTGTTACTTACTTACAATTTTTTCATAATGACAAATCCGACAACGACTGATGATAAAGAATGTATTCATTCTAATAGATATATTATGTCAGTGTTATCTGACGTACCCGACAAATGATATCGATAACGAATTTTCAAAAAGAATTTGTTCAATTTGATACTTAAATTATGTCAGTGTTATCAAATGTATCTGTAAAAAGACATTGATAAAGAATTTACTCACTCTAATACTTGGATTCCGTCAAAGCTATCCCAAGCATCTGTCAATAGATGTTGATAGAGAATTTATTCATTCTTATACTTAGATTGTCTCTATGTTAACCTGATGTATGCAAATTCCTTTTCTTACATCTCCGATGTTTAAATAGACATTCTAAACGTTTGATATGCTGGCTTACTCTAAAAAATAACGAACACATAACAATGTAATGCATAACATATTTCTAATGGAATAATGCCATGTAGAATATTAATACAAAAATATTTTGTTATTATACATTATTAATATCAATGAATAACTTTGGTCATTTTGAATCTGTTCCATAAAATGGTTCACCATGTTCTCTCTTGATACTATAGCTGTTGTCTTCTCTTAGCTCATAATCAGTAGAATAATCATTATTAAATTTTGAGTCATACACAATTTTTTACAGGTGTGTCATCGACAGGCTCAATATGGTTTTCGTCTTTAGTATTATTTGATTCATTGACTGTTTGCTCAATGGCAGTAACGTCTGATTGGTACTTTGTTTTTCATCGATTCATCTTTATATTCCTTAGTGATATTTCCTGCCAATACCTTTTTTATTTTTCTGGCAACTTCATTGTCTATTATCACCCTATTTTTACACAGGTAACAGCTCCGGCACGTAGAGAAGATATGGTTTATGATATTAGCAGAAGAGTAGGCCTTTCTTTTCGTCTTTGCTTTCATTTGAATGCTAATACCCGAAAGCTGACGATATGGTTTAACACTGGGTAACATGTTACCACAAACACTAGCAAGAAGATGCCCCTCTTCATCAACTATTATTTTTAGGTTAGCATTCTCTTTGAGTGCAATCATCTCCGGAGATCTCAGTCTCGCATATCCACCATCATAATAATTGAATTTTTTTGGTACTCCAAAGAAATTAGATTCAATACTGTCATGAAAATCCCCGTATACGTTTCCGATGGTGCTACCACTTTTACTTATTTCATAGTTTAAACATTTCTCTTTGTCAGCATTCAATGCTACAATAACACTATCATGCGAATATACTTTCTTAGTTGATGGTATTAATGGATTCGACCTACGACCATGTTGTATAACCGTCGGTCTGTTTGAAACGATCACTGGAGTCGCTTCACTCCTTCTTATATTCTTAATGGGTTTGGGGAACTCTGGAAAATCCTAAAAAAAAATTTGTTTTTCATGAAAAAAATCTTGAAAGAGAACCATCAGTCCTCATCAATAGTATGCACAAGATTAAGTTTTTTTAAATTTAAATTAAAAGTGTCATTCTATTTTTCTGATATGATTTAGAGATGTAAAAAAAAGTTGAAAAAAAACTGTCAGAAAAAAAAGTAAAAAAAAACTGTCAGAAAAAAAGTGGTCACTACAAACATTATTTTTCTAATAGTAAAAGTTGCGACACACATATCTATATCATTCCCATTTTGAAGTTGGAAAATATCAAATATGAAATTTTTGTGTTTCAAGTGTTTCATGACATTCTAAAATATTTAAAAAAGTTGAAAAAGTAAAAAAAATTTAAAAACAAGTTAAAAAAAGTTAAAAAAAAGTAAAAAAAAGTTAAAAAAAGAGGGAGGGGTTGGAGGGAGGGGGCGGTGGACGATTGTGGCACTTTCAGCCGGTGGGGAACGAATGTCTGGAACTTTGGGCCGGAATAAAAAATAGGAATGGTTTACCTCACGTACTATGCTCGCAAGCCATTTAAATGCAGTGTTTACATACTTTTTTTAGTGTTTTGATATTGCTCTTTACCGACCTCTGGAGATCCAAGTTCAAAAAACATTTAACAATCTGTTGACTATAATAGGGTCTGTATAAATTCTAGTAGAATTAATTTCTTTACCCACTATGATTATAAAAGAAAAACTTAGTTCTTGTGTGTAGTTTTCGACCATATCCCCTTTATTTGAATGCATCATTATATTTCAAATGCCAACTCTGAACTGAGAAGATAACGAATTGTCAGAGTTTTTATATCCATGTTGAAGGTTAAACAAAAGTCAACCACGCCTAACAAATTAAATTACAAAAAGAATTTCAAAATTTCAAACAAAGGAAACGTCACGCACTTTGAACAAAGATCAGCACGAATTTTCATGGTAGTTGAATTCCGGTCATTACACTTTCTGCTTGTATGGCAGGATACTGTCCGCTTGAAACTGTTATAGCTATATGGAAGACACCCCGCTTGAAACTGTTATAGCTATATGGGGGGACACTCTGCTCTCTTATATTATATCAATACTACTCTAGTTTGATTGATATATATTAGATAGGCTGTGAAGCAATAATTTTTGTCCGTTTTAAGTTTTAACTTCGCTCTTTACTTCCCTTGGAAAAACTCCGTTTTTTTAGATAAGTTAGAAACTGATTTAATATGAAATAAAATATTTATGACAAAAAATAAAATTATGGGGTTTTTGAAAAACCACTAATAAAATAAGAGTTTAAAGATTTACCATTAAAAGTATCACAGATCTTAGAAAACTATCCTTGAATGTCGGCATTCAAGGATTTTGAGATTCAACCACTTTTTTGCTCATGTACGTTTGTGGCCCGGAAAAGTGTGGTTGAGACTAGCCTATAAAAGTTGCACTTTGTTGTAATTAGCAACTTATTATATCTGGATACTTGTTTGACCTCTGGTCTTTAAGCTTTTACTAAGGAGGATTTTGGATGATTGTGTCTTAATTTTCTATTGCTTATAATTTCATCTTTGTTGTTTTTTATATTCTGTGGGACAAATGGTCCCAGTGGCATATATATCTAGCCAGACCCTTGTATCATTGTTGTTGAGTCCAATAAAAGTAATCATTTCTATTTTCAGCCTCTCAGTAACGTTATTCCAGCTTCTCATCTATGCCCAGTAGGCATACCTCGTGCAATTAGTCAGGCCAACCCTAAGGAAACACTACTCTAGTATTAGTCACTCTTAATAACGTACCACACACCCCCTCCAAGGGCCAGATTAACAACCACTTTACTACATTATTAAGAAGGTTCCTTGGTTCCCTCTGACATAATTTTTTTTTAAAGCAAAGTGACTCGCAAATAGAGGATGCAGGGAAATCAGAGGCAACGCTGTAGCGTTGTCTATAGTAAAGGCCATGCGGCTCCAATCTGTTATTATTTATTTATTATTATTATTTTCTTTTCCCAGAGGCCGTCGTCGTAGAAACTTCAAAGGGGGTTCATTCGTTTGGAAATCGAGAGTTCTAGTGCCCTTTTTAATAGTTGAAAATGATTGGAGGGCAACTAGCCCCCCCCCCACACACATCATTCCCCCAAACACATCCAATCAAAAGTTTGAGATAGCCATTGTTCAGCGTAGTTGATTTCCAGACAGAAAATATATTTTTGAGAAGAACACTCCCCCACAAACCTCCGGGCAAGGGTTTTAAGTTATGCCCTGGGGGCATATAAGGTTTTTATAGAAGGCGTTGTCGTAGAAACTTCAAAACAGGCTCATTAGATTGGAAATTCAAAGGGCTAGTGCCCTTTTTAATAGTCGAAAGCGATTGGAGGGCAACTAGCCCCCCCCCCCCCCTCACGCCCATCATTTCCCAAAACACATCCAATCTAAATTTTGAGATAGGCATTTTGTTAATCGTAGTTGATTTCCAAATAGAAAATATGTTTTTGAGGAGGACAATCCCCCATACCCCTCAGTGCAAGGGTCTGAAGTTATGCCCTGGGGGCGTGTAAGGGTTTTATAGAAGGCCTTGTCGTAGAAAATTCAAAAAAGGCTCATTCGATTAGAAATTCAAAGGGTTATTGCCATTTTTAATTGTCGAAAGTGATTGGAGGGAACTAACCCCCCCCCCCCCCCACGCCCATCATTCCCCCAAACACATCCAATCAAAATTTTGAGATAGCCATTTTGTTCAGCGTAGTTGATTTCTGGATAGAAAATATGTTTTTGAGGAGGACACTCCCCCTAACCCTTAGGGCAAGGGTTTTAAGTTATGCCTTAGGGGCATATCGGTTTTTATAGAAGGCGTTGTTGTAGAAACTTAAGGAAAGGCTCATTCGATTCGAAATTTAAAGGGATATTGCCCTTTTTTATAGTCGAAAGTGATTGGAGGGCAACTCGCCCCCCCCACGCCCCTCCTTTCGGAAAACACATCAAATAAAAATTTGAAGATAGCCATTTTGTTCAGCGTAGTTGATTTCCAGATAGAAAATATGTTTAATCTAGTCCCCCAGAAGCCCTTTTTTCCCCAAGCCCATCCGTTAAAATTTTGAGATAACAATTTTGTTAAAAATAGTTCAAACATCAGATAATAAGAACTCCGAGGTTGACACAAACCCATTTTTTTACTATAATATTGTTACTTTGTCACCAGTTCTTATGCTTTGATGAATATTTTATTTTTTTTTTAAGTTTGATTTTGAAATAAGGAATTTTTAAAAAACTTGAAATTTTTTTCAATAAAAAACGAACAAAAAATAATAAAAAAAAGTTTCTGAAAAATAAGTTTTTCAAAGAAAAGTAAAGGCCATTCTAAACTTAAGCTCAGCAGATACAAATACCTTTTAAAATTCAAACTCAAAATGACCAGAAATTACTATTCAAGAGTAAGTGAAACCGAAAACGAACAGAAATTAAATAAACAATCATAGCAAAAACATACAACAAGTAATAATATAAATGAATAAATAGATCTTAAAGCGAGTAATGCTTAGATTGAATATGAATATCAAGCTTAAAATGAAAAAAAAAATTTTCCTATTGAAGTATAAACGGAACTTAACACAAAAAGAAATTAGATAAATAATCAATGCAAACAAATATACAATAGATATTAATGTAAATTAATAAATAAATCTTAAAACGAGTGAAACTTAAATTGAAAATGCAAATTAAGCTTGAAATGAACAAAAATCACCACAAACAAGAGTTTGGGTATGACTTCCTTATCTCACTGTAAAAGTCTGAAACCTACTGCGTCATTGGCGCTTTACTGCAAATTATATGCGTCTTGAACAGTATTTGAAAGTATAAAAAACATCAAATTGAAAACTTGATGAATAATGATATTATTTGTTGAAACATACATCAATTAAACAATTTGTTTCACTGTAATTATATTTCATTTTCAATACTGTAAAAGAAAAAGAATGGAAAAGAAATATTTGTAATATAATCCGTTTTCAGTTAAGCGCCAATGACGCAGTAGGCTTTTGGTTTTTATTTACAGTCAGTAAAGGAGGCAGTATTCAAACACTTGTCTGTAGGGAAACTATATTCGTCTTTAACAACTTTAAAAAGTGCTAATAAATTAAACTGAATATTTTATGTATAATGATATTAATTGCTGAAAGCTCATCAGTTCTTTCAAACGTCACATTGATTTTAATAAAATGAAGATATGCAGGAGTCTCGGTATTTTAAGGAAACTTAGACATACTTTTCCAGGATCAATTTTGAAAATCCTTTTTCACTGCTTGATCCAATCTTACGTTTCGTACTGTCCAATTGTGTGGATGTCAACTTTTTATTCACTGTTAAAACTTTCTAAGGTTTACAATAAAGCTAGAAACCTCGTTCAGGAGACTAATCGTTCATTAGTTATACCATTACTTGATCTTGAGTCACTATACTTTCTTTAATGTGCATGTTTTACTTTTGCTCAGCTTCATGGTGACCTCCCCGGCCCCTAAGTGTTCCGCTATCTATTACCTCTGATCAAAGTAATTATAATTTTCGTAATATGAAAAATCATGTTCCAGTTCCATTAACTCTAGCATAAGGTCAGATTTTAATCCTATAATGGCGTGTCATATTGTTTGGAATAAGTTGCCTGAATCAGCTCGAGGGTGCCACTCATTCGGTTTGTTTAAAAACATAGTTAAAAATTTTTTGGCTTCGTAGAAGTTATTTTTATTTATGTTTTTATTTTATTTTTTTATTTATTTTTATTGTTTTTAATTCTTTTTAGTCTATTTAATCTAATTAATTAATTTAGTTTATTTATTCTATTTTTTCTATAGTTTTCATTTTATCGATATTTTCTTTTCTTCTCCTTCGTATGTGAATAAGTGATCATTTTAAATTTTCTTTTGTTTTTCATCTATGAATAAGCAATTCATGTGTCTTCCCCCTTTGTACAGGCCAATGAGCCTTTGCGGGAATAATAACATGTAATATTGTATGTGTATCTAATGAAGAATAAAACTTATCTTATCTTAAAAAAACAAAACAATATTTTACTATAATTTTAATGTTTACTTTCAATATTAGGTAGACTACAAAAGAAAATATTTGTCATAAAATTGGTTTTCAGTAAAGCGCCAATGACTCAGTAGGTTTTAGACTTTTACAGTGAGAGAAGGAGGTCATACCCAAACTCTTGTTTGTGGTGATTTTTGTTCGTTTCAAGCTTGATTTGCTTCTTCAATTTAAGTTTCATTCGTTTTATGATTTATGTATTAGTTTACATTAATATCTATCTTATGTTTGTTTGCATTGATTGTTTATTTAATTTCTGTGCGTTTGAAGTTTCATTTATACTTAAATAGGAAAGTACTTTTTTATTTTAAGCTTGATATTCATATTCAATCTAAGCATTACTCGCTTTAAGATCTATTTGTTCATTTATATTATTACTTGTAGTATGTTTTTGCTATGATTGCTTATTTAATTTCTGTTCGTTTTGGGTTTCATTTATTCTTTAATAGTAATTTCTGGTCGTTTTGAGTTTGAATTTTAAAAGGTATTTGTATCTGCAGAGCTTAAGTTAAAAATGGCCTTTACTTTTCTTTGAAAAACTTATTTTTCGGAAAGTTTTTTTTTAATTAAATTTTGTTCGTTTTTGATTGAAACAAATATAAAGTTTTTAAAAATTCCTTATTTCAAATCAAACTTTAAAAAAAATCAAGTATATTTTGATACTTTTAAAAAAGTATCAAAACTGATATCAAAGTAACAATATCAAAGTGAAAAAAGGCGCTTGTTTCACTCTGGAAGTTCTTTTATTCTGACGTTCTAACTATTTTAGGCAGAATTTTAACCCAAGAATATTTATCGGACAGGTTTGGTGAAAAAGGGCTATGCGGGGCTAAATTAAGTTTCAGTCATTGTTGACTCATAAAAAGTTAACTGGAACTTTCTAATGTCAATGAAACGGGCCCACTTTGAAGTTTATACGAGTATCCCTTATATAAGAACCACATATATCCCCAGAGTATAACTTACAACGCCTATCCCTGGGCCCTGGGGGGTTGTGTGGACCCTGAAGTTTTAATATCTGATGGTTGAACTATTTTGAACAAAATAGTCACCTGAAATTTTTATTCAACGTCCTCAAGGCCCAAAGGCGTTGAGGACGGGAGGGGCTAGTTGCCCTCTGATCTTTTTCACTCTGAAAAAATGAACTACAACTTTCATTTTCCATTCAAATGAACCCTCTCTGAAGTTTATACGAGCATACCTTTCATAAGAACCATATATGCCCCCAGAGCAATATTTACAACGCCTTCCCCGGCCCGGGGGGGGAGGGGTTGTGTTGACACAGGGGTTTTTCTTATCTGATCTCTGAACTATTTTTAACGAAATGACCATACGTAAAGGTGTTTTTGTTATATGATCTTTCAACCATTTTTAACAAAATGGCTACCTCAAATTTTTTATCAGATGTATTTGGGGAAAAAGGCCTTGGGGGGCCATTTGCCCTCTGATCACTTTTGACTCTTAAAAAAGGCACTAGTACTCTCGATTAAAGATCGAACGAGCCCGCTTTGACGTTTATACGACGACCCCTTCTATATGAAGTGCCTCTGGTAAAAAAATAAATGGAGTGTGGGGGAGGCTAGCTGCCCTCCAATCACTTTTGACTCTTAAAAAGTGAATTACAACTTTCAATTTCCAATCAAATGAGCCCTCTAGGAAAGTAGTAACCACATATGGAATTTGCTTGGAGGTATAGGACCATGTTATTTGCTGGGAGGTATAGCAATTTCCATGTTATTCTACTACTTTACGTTCCTTCCTATGCTATTCTGGGCCTTTACGTGGTGCCTCCGTACCAAACAGGTTTCTGGTAGGTATAGTATTCTACCGGTCCTATTCTACAGGGCATTACTCCTTTTCAAAGAGATTTACGCAATACCGGTCCTATAGGTAATACTTCTATGACGTTGATGAAGGACAAGTTTTTTTGACGCAATTTACCGGATTATAGGCATGCAAATAGCATGTAGTTTCAAAACATGTTTAATCACTTTTCTTGAATGAAGTATCTGTACTGTATATTCAAGAGGTGAAATCAATAAAGAGCTTGGAATTGAGTTTTATGGATGATATGGAAAATTGGCAAATGTTAAATATTCGGGTAAACATACGACTATAAATAAGGCTATTGTGTCTTTCTGAACTTTCTGTGTGAGGCAGGGGTAACTATTTAGTTTAAATAATTCTAGGAGGAATTGAGTTTTGTGGCTGGTGTGGAAAAATGGTACTTGTTAAATATTCGGGTAAACATATGACTAAGAAACGCTTCACTATAAATAAGGCTATTGTGTTTTTATGAGCTTACTAGGGTGCGGATAACTATTTAGTTTAAATAATTCTTGGAGGAATTGAGTTTTCTGGATGATATGGAAAAATGGTACCTGTTAAATATTCGGGTAAACATACGACTAAAAAAGGCTTCACTATAAATAAGGCTATTGTGTTTTTCCAATTTTTCTTGGCGGGGGTAACTATTTAGTTTAAATACTTCTAGGAGGAATTGAGTTTTATGGATGTTATGGAAAAATGGTACTTGTTAAATATTCGGGTAAACATACGACTAAGAAACGCTTCACTATAAATAAGGCTATCGTTTTTTTCCGGACTTTCTTTGGCGGGGGTAACTCTTTATTTTCAATAACTCTAGGAGGAATTGAGTTTTATGGATATGGAAAAGTCGTACTTGTTAAATATTAGGGTAAACACACAACTAAGAAATACTTCACTCTAGATAAGATTGCCGTCTTTTCCCAAACTTTGTAGGGGCGGGGGTAATTATTTAGTTTAAATAATTCTAGGAGGAATTGGGTTTTATGGATGATATGAAAAAAGGGTACTTGTTAAATACTTAGATAAACATATGACTAAGAAACGCTTCACTATAGATAAGGCTACCGTGTTTTTCCGAACTTTCTAGGGCGGGGGTTAAACATTTATTTTAAATAACTATAGGAGGAATTGAGTTTTATGGATGGTATGGAAAAATGGTACTTGTTAAATATTCGGGTAAACATACGACTAAGAAACGCTTCACTATAAATAAGGCTATCGTGTTTTTTCTATTTTTCTAGGCTGTTGTAACTATTTAGTTTAAATAATTCTAGTAGGAAGTGAGTTTTTTGGCTTGTATGGAAAAATGGTACTTGTTAAGTATTAGGGTAAACATATGGCTAAGAAATACTTCACTATAGATAAGATTATCGTGTTATACCGAAAGTTCTAGGGCGGTTGTAACTATTTAGTTTAAATAATTCTAGGAGGAATTGAGTTTTATGGATGATATGGAAAAGTGGTACTTGTTAAATATTCGGGTAAACATACGACTAAGAAACGCTTCACTATAGATAAGACTATCGTGTTTTTCCGAGCTTTATAGGGCGGGGGTAAGTATTTAGTTTAAATAATTCTAGGAGGAATTGATTTTTGTGGGTGGTACGGAAAAATGGTACGTGTTAAATGTTCGGGTTAACATTCGACTATAAATAAGGCTATCGCGTCTTCCTGAACTTTCTGTTGGAGGCGGGGGTAATTATTTAGTTTAAATAGTTCTAGGGGTAATTGTTTTTTTTGGATGGTGTTGAAAAATGATACTTGTTCAATATGCGGGTAAACATTCGACTAAGAAGCGCTTCATTGTAACTACGTGTCTTGTATTTTTCTGAACTTTCTTAGGCGGGTGCGAGTATTTAGATTAAATAATTCTAGTAAGAATTGATTTATTTGGCTGATGTTGAAAAATGGTACTTGCTAAATATTCGGGTAAAAATACGACTAAGAAACACTTCGCTATAAATAAGGCTAGTGTGTTTTTCTGAACTTTCTAGGGCGGGGGTAACTATTTAGTTTAAATAATTCTAGGAGGAATTGAGTTTTATGGATGGTATGGAAAAATGGTGCTTGTTAAATATTCGGGTAAACATACGACTAAGAAACGCTTCACTATAAATAAGGCTATTGTGTTTTTCTGAACTTTCTAGGGTGGGGGTAAGAGTTTAGTTTAAATAATTCTAGGAGTCATTGAGTCTTTTGGATGGAGTTAAAAAATTGTGCTTGTTAAATATTCGGGTAAACATACAACTAATGAACAATTCATTATAAATAAGGCTGTTGTGTTTTTCTGAAATTTCTAAGGCGGGGATAACTATTTAGTTAAAATAATGCTAGGAGGAATTGATTTTTGTGGCTGGTGTTGAAAAATGGTACTTGTTAAATAATCGGGTAAACATACGACTAAGAAACATTTCACTATAAATAAGGCTATTGTGTTTTTCTGAACTTTCTAGGGCAGGGGTAACTATTTAGTTTAAATAATTCTAGGAGGAATTGAGTCTTATGGATGGGATGGAAAAATGGTGCTTGTTAAATATTCGGGTAAACATACGACTAAGAAACGCTTCACTATAAATAAGGCTATTGTGTTTTTCTGAACTTTCTAGGGTGGGGGGTAACTATTTAGTTTAAATAATTCTAGGAGGAATTGAGTTTTATGGAAAGTACTGAAAAATGGTACTTGTTAAATATTCGGGTAAACGTATGACTAAGAAACGCTTCACTATAAATAAGGCTATCGTGTTTTTCCGAACTTTCTAGGGCGGGGGTAAGTATTTAGTTTAAATAATTCTAGGAGGAATTGATTTTTTTGGGTGGTACGGAAAAATAGTACGTATGAGGCGGGGGTAAGTATTTAGTTGAAATAATTCTAGGAGGAATTGATTTTTGTGGCTGGTGTGGAAAAATGGTACGTGTTGAATATTTGAGTAAACATACGACTAAGAAACGCTTCACTATAAATAAGGCTATTGTGTTTTCTTGACGTGCCTACTTAGGTAATAATGGAACATTTAGTATTTTTCTAATGTATATGTTTTTCTTAAGAAATGTCCACTGGAGGTTTTATGACTCCTCCCCACAATGAATTCAGATGGTTTTAGGACTCATCTCACTAGCCATAACTCCATTCAACCTTGAGCGACGGTATAAAAGTTTGATGAAGTATTTCTCTACTTAACAAGTACATTAATAGCCTCCAAGATGATAGGACTGTATGACACCGAATTTATCGGATTAAAAAAATCATCTTGTAATGTTATATTTGAATGTGCTTTTTTATTATTGTCTATGGATCTCGAAGAAATTGACTGTTATCATTGGATAGTGAACTATAATCTGTTTGAGTATGATAAAAGCTTGTGGAGTACTACATTACGTCATATAAACAGACTGGGATTCTATGATAGAGTGATTACACCACTTAATAATGCTGGTCAGGAACTGAGAAATGTTCAGAAGGAAGTCAGTGAAATTTGCAGCTTTTTCGGGGTTGAAGCACTCTACGTAAAGGACAATGTACCTGCAGATAAAGTTTTAATTCAAAAGTGTGATCCTAGGATTCCACTTTTCAATCTAGAAGAGTTTAAGTGTCCTAAATTTGAAGGGGGTTATCACCGTCCTGAAGACGAGGTTAAGTTCTTCGCACAGTGGATACCTAAGAACATACCTGATCGTGATAAATCCATAAGACATGGTAAAAAAAAAACTATTCTATATCATGGGATCATCGTTTCTGGATGTTTAAGTTTGAACTCTAAGTACTTTTTTTATGTAAATATGTGGTGTTGTATTTTTTTTTTCTCAAAAAATATTTTAATAAGTTTAGGCAATAAATATCTTTAAGCTTAACCCGTCTTTATTATTTAGAATAGTTTTATTCATTTCATTAAATTATGAAGAAATTGTAAGTAAGTAACAATAGCTTTCTTGAATTCACTTCCTGAACACAATACAGATATTTAATTCAAGAGATCATAATAAAATCGCAAGTAAGTAATAAAGTCTTTATTGTTTTCACCTATTGGATACACAATACTGAAATTTCATTCAAGAAATTATGAAGGAATTGTAAATAGGTAGCACACTCATTCTTGAAGTCACCTCTTGTATACACAATGCAGAAATTTCATTTAAGAAATTATCAAAAATTGTAAGTAAGGAGCAAAATCTTTCTTGAATTCGCCTCCTATGAAAAAAAATGTAAGTAAGTAACGAATTCTTTCTTGAAGTCACCTCATGGATACACAATACAGAAATTTCATTAAAGAAATTATGAAAAAATTGTAAGTAAGTAGCAAATTCTTTCTTGAATTCACCTGCTGGATAAACAAAAAAGACATTTCGTTCAAGAAATTATGACAAAATTCTAAGTAAGTAACAAACTCTTAATTGTTTTCATGACTTAGATATAGGATGTAGAAATTTAATTCAAGAAATTATGAAAATATTTGTAAGTAAGTAACAAACTCTTTATTGATTTCACCTCTTGGATATAAAGTACAGATACTTCATTCAAGAAATTATCAGTCGTTTTATTCCGTGTGATTTTTTCTTTACATGGTGTTCGTTCAAAAAGCGAGGATTTCTGTTAAATAAATAATTCTTATATTTTTTCCGTTCAATTGAAAACGAGGATTTCTGTTAAATAAATAATTGTTATACCTTTTAAAATAGCTTTAAGGGTTTTGAGGAGCTCTGTCGTTCTATTCCGTGTGATTTTTTCTTTACATGTTGTTCGTTCAAAAAGCGAGGATTTCTGTTAAATAAATAGTTCTTATATTTTTTTCCGTTCAATTGAAAGCGAGGATTTCTGTTAAATAAATAATTGTTATACCCTTTAAAATAGCTTTACGGGCTTTGAGGGATTCTCTCGTTAGTTAGGTTCTTCGCACAGTGGATACCTAAGGACATACCTGATCGTGATAAATCCATAAGACCTGGTAAAAACTATTCTATATCATGAGACCATCGTTTGTGGATGTTTAAGAGTGAACTCTAAGTACTATTTTTTATGTAAACATTTGTTGTTGTGTTTTTTTTTCTAAAAAAAAATATGTTAATACGTTTAAACAATAAATATCTTTAAGCTTAAACAGTCTTTATTCTTTAGAATAGTTCTATTCTTTTCATTAAATTGTGAAGAAATTGTAAGTAACAATCGCTTTCTTGAATTTGCTTCCTGGACACAATACCGATATTTAATTCGAGAAATCATGATAAAATCGCAAGTAAGTAATAAACTCTTTATTGTTTCGATATTTAATTCGAGAATTCCCATGAGTTGAATTCAAGAAAGAGTTTGCTACTTACAATACTTTGATTTTGTCAATGCTATCCCAAGTATCTGTCAATAGATGTCGATAGAGAATTTATTCATTCTTATACCTAGATTTTCTCTATGTTAACCTATCTATCCAATATATGATGTATGTAAATCCTTTTCTTACATCTCCGATGTTTTAATAGACATTCTAAACGTTCGATATGCTAGCTTACTCTAAAAATAATGAACACATAACAATTTAAGGTATAATATATTTTTAATGAAATAATGTCATGTAGAATTGAACAACTTTGGACATTTTGAATCTGTTCCATAAAATGCTTCACCATGAACTCTCTTGATAGTATAGCTATTGTCTTCTCTTAGTTCGTAATCAGTAGAATAATCATTATTCCATTTTGACTCATACACAATTTTTATAGGTGTGTCATCGACAGGGTCAATATGCTTTTCGTCTTTGGCATTATTTGATTCATTGACTGTTTGATCAATGGCAGTAACGTTTGCTGGTACTTTGTTTTTCATTGATTCATCTTTATATTCATTAGTGATATTTTCTGCCAATGCCCTTTTTATTTTTCTAGCAATTTCACTGTCTATTATCACACTATCTTTACACAGGTAGCAGTTCCGGCACGTAGACAGGATATGGTTTATGATATTAGTAGAAGAGTAGGCCTTTCTTTTCGTCTTTGCTTTCATTTGAATGCTAATACCCGAAAGCTGACGATATGGTTTAACACTAGGTAACATGTTACCACAAGCACTAGCAAGAAGATGCCCCTCTTTATCAACTATTATTTTTATGTTGGCATTCTCTTTTTGAGTGTATTCATCTCCGGAGATCTCAATCTCGCATATCCACCATCATAAGAGTTGAATTTTTTTGATACTCCAAAGAAATTCAATTCCTCACTGTCATGACAACGCACGCATACGTTTCCGATAGTACTACCACTTGTACTTATTTCATAGTTTAAATACTTCTCCTTGTCAGCATTCAATGCTACAATAACACTATCATGTGAACACACTTTCTTAAAATGCTTCATCTTCACTTTTTTAGAGATATTAGCTATGTGTTTATCGTTCCACTGTGTAAAAAATACTGATTTAATATATGCAATAAATTAGGTAGTGTCGATAACCGGCCATAGAGCAATAGTGGGAAAGCCACATCGTGTCTCAGGGACAAGCATAGAGTACAATTCATTCAAGAAATTATGAAAATATTTGTAAGTAAGTAATAAACACGTTTTGACTACATGCTATTTGCATGCCTTTCCTTGGCACCTTTCCAAACAACTGGGGATCCCCCACTGGTTCCTACACATTGCAAAAAGTGAGCAGTACGAAAACTCCACTTTTTCAGCCAGACTGGTTTTTAGACAACACCCATTTTTAGGGACCAATCAGAGACAGCGGAGGTTGCTCAATATACAATAACCATGCAAAGTCGACAGAGCTTTATTTCATTTTTTTAAGGTTAATTTAGACGAGGTTACGTGCGCGCACGTAACCTCGTCTAAATTAACCTTAAAAAATGAAATAATTTAGACGAGGTTACGTGCGCGCACGTAACCTCGTCTAAATTAACCTTAAAAAAATGAAATAAAGTTATGTCGACTTTGCATGGTTATTGTATATTGAGTAACCTCCGCTGTCTCTGATCGGTCCCTAAAAATGGGTGTTGTCTAAAAAACCATTCTGGCTGAAAAAGTGGAGTTCTGGTATTGCTCACTTATTGCAATGTGTAGGAAGCAGTGGGGGATCCCCGCTCGTGTGGATAGGTGCCAAGGACAGACAAACAAATAGCATGTTGTTTCAAAACGTGTTTACTACTTACTTCCAAATATTTTCATAGTTTCTTGAATGAATTTTACTCTATGTTTGTCCCTGAGACATGATGTGACTTTCCCACTATTGGTCTATGGCTGGTTATCGACACTACCTAGTTTATTGCATGTATTAAATCAGTATTTTTTACACAGTGGAACGATAAACACATAGCTAATATCTCTAAAAAGTGAAGATGAAGTATTTTAAGAAAGTGTGTTCACATGATAGTGTTATTGTAGCATTGAATGCTGACAAGGAGAAGTATTTAAACTATGAAATAAGTACAAGTGGTAGTACTATCGGAAACGTATGCGTGCATTGTCATGACAGTAAGGAATTGAATTTCTTTGGAGTACCAAAAAATTCAACTCTTATGATGGTGGATATGCGAGATTGAGATCTCCGGAGATGATTACACTCAAAGAGAATGCCAACATAAAAATAATAGTTGATAAAGAGGGGCATCTTCTTGCTAGTGCTTGTGGTAACATGTTACCCAGTGTTAGACCATATCGTCAGCTTTCGGGTATTAGCATTCAAACGAAAGCAAAGACGAAAAGAAAGGCCTACTCTTCTACTAATATCATAAACCATATCCTGTCTACGTGCCGGAACTGTTACCTGTGTAAAAATAGTGTGATAATAGACAGTGAAATTGCTAGAAAAATAAAAAGGGCATTGGCAGAAAATATCACTAATGAATATAAAGATGAATCGACGAAAAACAAAGTACCAGCAAACGTTACTGCCATTGATCAAACAGTCAATGAATCAAATAATACCAAAGACGAAAAGCATATTGACCCTGTCGATGACACACCTATAAAAATTGTGTATGAGTCAAAATGGAATAATGATTATTCTACTGATTACGAACTAAGAGAAGACAATAGCTATACTATCAAGAGAGTTCATGGTGAAGCATTTTATGGAACAGATTCAAAATGTCCAAAGTTGTTCAATTCTACATGACATTATTTCATTAAAAATATATTATACCTTACATTGTTATGTGTTCATTATTTTTAGAGTAAGCTAGCATATCGAACGTTTAGAATGTCTATTAAAACATCGGAGATGTAAGAAAAGGATTTACATACATCATATATTGGATAGATAGGTTAACATAGAGAAAATCTAGGTATAAGAATGAATAAATTCTCTATCGACATCTATTGACAGATACTTGGGATAGCATTGACAAAATCAAAGTATTGTAAGTAGCAAACTCTTTCTTGAATTCAACTCATGGGATTTCTCGAATTAAATATCAAAACAATAAAGAGTTTATTACTTACTTGCGATTTTATCATGATTTCTCGAATTAAATATCTGTTTTGTGTCCAGGACGCTAATTCAAGAAAGCGATTGTTACTTACAATTTCTTCACAATTTAATGAAAAGAATAGAACTATTCTAAAGAATAAAGACGGGTCAAGCTTAAAGATATCTATTGCTTAAATGTATTAACAGATTTTTTTTGAGAAAAAAACACAACAACAAATGTTTACATAAAAATAGTACTTAGAGTTCACTCTTAAACATCCACAAATGATGGTCTCATGATATAGAATAGTTTTTACCATGTCTTATTGATTTATCACGATCAGGTATGTTCTTAGGTATCCACTGTGCGAAGAACCTAACTAACGAGAGAATCCCTCAAACCCCGTAAAGCTATTTTAAAGGGTATAACAATTATTTATTTAACAGAAATCCTCGCTTTCAATTGAACGGAAAAAAATATAGGAACTATTTATTTAACAGAAATCCTCGCTTTTTGAACGAACACCATGTAAAGAAAAAATCACACGTAATAAAACGACAGAGCCCCTCAAAACCCTTAAAGCTATTTTAAAAGGTATAACAATTATTTATTTAACAGAAATCCTCGTTTTCAATTGAACGGAAAAAGTATTAGAATTATTTATTTAACAGAAATCCTCACTTTTTGAACGAACACCATGTAAAGAAAAAATCACACGGAATAAAACGACTGATAATTTCTTGAATGAAGTATCTGTACTGTATATCCAAGAGGTAAAATCAATAAAGAGTTTGTTACTTACTTACAAATATTTTCATAATTTCTTGAATTAAATTTCTACATCCTATATCTAAGTCATGAAAACAATTAAGAGTTTGTTACTTACTTAGAATTTTGTCATAACTTCTTGAACGAAATGTCTTTTTTGTTTATCCAGCAGGTGAATTCAAGAAAGAATTTGCTACTTACTTACAATTTTTTCATAATTTCTTTAATGAAATTTCTGTATTGTGTATCCATGAGGTGACTTCAAGAAAGAATTTGTTACTTACTTACAATTTTTTTCATAGGAGGCGAATTCAAGAAAGAATTTGCTACTTACTTACAATTTTTGATAACTTCTGAAATGAAATTTCTGCATTGTGTATACAAGAAGTGACTTCAAGAATGAGTGTGTTACCTATTTACAATTCCGTCATAATTTCTTGAATGAAATTTCAGCATTGTGTATCCAATAGGTGAAAACAATAAAGACTTTATTACTTACTTGCGATTTTATTATGATTTCTTGAATTAAATATCTGTATTGTGTCCAGGAAGTGAATTCAAGAAAGTTATTGTTACTTACTTACAATTTCTTCATAATTTAATGAAATGAATAAAACTATTCTAAAGAATAAAGACGGGTTAAGCTTAAAGATATTTATTGCCTAAGCGTACTAACATATTTTTTGAGAAAAAAAATACAACACTACATATTTACATAAAAATAGTACTTAGAGTTCACACTTAAACATCCAGAAACGATGATCCCATGATATAGAATAGTTTTTTTAACCATGTCTTATGGATTTATCACGATCAGGTATGTTCTTAGGTATCCACTGTGCGAAGAACTTAACCTCGTCTTCAGGACGGTGATAACCCCCTTCAAATTTAGGACACTTAAACTCTTCTAGATTGAAAAGTGGAATCCTAGGATCACACTTTTTAATTCAAACTTTATCTGTAGGTACATTGCCCTTTACGTAGAGTGCTTCAACACCGAAAAAGCTGAAAATTTCACTGACTTCCTCCTGAACATTTCTCAGTTCCTGACAAGCATTATTAAGTGGTGTAATCATTCTATAATAGAATCACAGTCTGTTTATATAACGTAATTTAGTACTCCACAAGCTTTTATCATACTCAAACAGATTATAGTTCACTATCCAATGATAACAGTCAATTTCTTCGAGATCCATAGACAATAATAAAAAAGCACATTCAAATATAACACCACAAGATTATTTTTTTAATCCGATAAATTCGGTGTCATACAGTCCTATCATCTTGGAGGCTATTAATATACTTGTTAGGTAGAGAAATACTTCATCAAACTTTTATACCTTCGCTCAAGGTTGAATGGAGTTATGGTTAGTGAGATGAGTCCTAAGACTATCTGAATTCATTGTAGGGAGGAGTCATAAAACCTCCAGTGGGAATTTTTTAAGAAAAACACATACATTAGAAAAAACCCTGAATGTTCCATTATTACCTAAGTAGGCACGTCAAGAAAAACACAATAGCCTTATTTATATTGAAGCGTTTCTTAGTCGTTTGTTTACTCAAATATTCAACACGTACCATTTTTCCACACCAGCCACAAAATTCAATTCCTCCTAGAATTATTTCAACTAAATACTTACCCCCGCCTCATACGTACTATTTTCCGTACCACCCAAAAAAATCAATTCCTCCTAGAATTATTTAAACTAAATACTTACCCCCCCCCCTAGAAAGTTCGGAATAACACTATAGCCTTATTTATAGTGAAGCGTTTATTAGTCTTATTTTTACCAGAATAGTTAAAAATTAACATTTTTCAATAACATCCATAAAAATCAATGCCTCATATAATTATTTACACTAAATATTTACCATCGCCCGATAAAGTTCGGAAAAACACAATTGCCTTATTTATAATGAAGCGTTTCTTAGTCGTATGTTTACCCGAATATTTAACACGTAGCTTTTCTCCATACCCTCCATAGAACTCAATTCCTCCTAGAATTATTTAAACTAAATAGTTACCCCCCGCCCTAGAAAGTTCAGAAAAACATAATAGCCTTATTTATAGTGAAGCGTTTCTTAGTCGTATGTTTACCCGAATATTTAACAAGTACCATTTTTCCATACCATCCATTAAACTAAATTCCTCCTAGAATTATTTAAACTAAATAGTTATCCCCGCCCTAGAAAGTTAAGAAAAACACTATAGCCTTATTTATAGTGAAGCGTTTCTTAGTCGTGTGTTTACCCGAATATTTAACAAGTACCATTTTTCCACATCAGCCACATAAATAAATACCTCCTAGAATTATTTAAACTAAATACTTACCCCCGCCTTAGACAGTTCAGAAAAACAAAATACCCTTATTTACAGTGAAGCGTTTATTAGTCGTATGTTTATACACATATTCAACACGTACAATTTTTAAACACCAGCCACAAAAATCAAATCCTCCTAGAATTATTTTAACTAAATACTTACACCCACCTCCAACAGAAAGTTCAGGAAGACGCGATAGCCTTTTTTATAGTCGAATGTTTACCCGAATATTTAACGAATACCATTTTTCCGTACCACCCACAAAAATCAATTTCTCCTAGAATTATTTAAACTAAATACTTACCCCCTCCCTATAAAGTTCGGAAAAACACGATAGTCTTATCTATAGTGAAGCGTTTCTTAGTCGTATGTTTACCCGAATATTTAACAAGTACCATTTTTCCATATCATCCATAAAACTCAAATCCTCCTAGAATTATTTAAACTAAATAGTTACCCCCGCCCTAGAAAGTTCGGAAAAACACGATAGCCTTATTTATAGTGAAGCGTTTCTTAGTCGTATGTTTACCCGAATACTTAACAAGTACCATTTTTCCATACCATCCATAAAACTCAATTCCTCCTAGAATTATTTAAAATAATTAGTTACCCCCGCCTAGAAATTTCGGAATAACACGATAGCCTTATTTATAGTGAAGCGTTTCTTCGTCTTATGTTTGCCCGAATATTTAACAGGTTCCAATTTTACATAAGATCAATAAAACACAATTCCTCCTAGAATAATTTAAAATAAATAGTTACCCCCCGCCCTAGAAAGTTCGGAATAACACGATAGCCTTATTTATAGTGAAGCGTTTCTTAGTCGTATGTTTACCCAAATATTTAATAAGTACCATTTTTCCATACCATCCATAAAACTCAATTCCTCCTAGAATTATTTAAACTAAATACTTACCCCCGCCCTATAAAGTTCAGAAAAACACGATAGCCTTATCTATAGTGAAGCGTTTCTTAGTCGTATGTTAACCCGAATATTTAACAAGTACCATTTTTCCATACCATCCATAAAACTCAATTCCTCCTAGAATTATTTAAACTAAGTATTTACCCCAGCCCTAAAAATTTCGAAAAACACGATACACTTATATGGAGTGTAGCGATTATTAGTCGAATTAACATACTCATACTTAAAAAGGACATAATTACCATACATTTCATAACAATAAAGTAGTAAGGTATGTATTTAAAATAAATAGTTCACAAAGACTAGCCAAAACGGAATAACACGATAGCCTTATTTTTAGTGAAGCGTTTCTCAGTCGTATGTTTATCAGAATATTTAATAAGTGCCATTTTCCCATATCATCTATAAAACTCAATTCCTCCTAGAATTATTTAAACTAAATAGTTACCCCCCGCCCTAGAAAGTTGAGAAAAACACGATAGCCTTATTTATATTGAAGCGTTTCTTAGTCGTATGTTTACCCGAATATTTAACAAGTACCATTATTCCACACCAGCCACAAAACTCAGTTCCTCCTAGAATTATTTAAACTAAATAGTTACCCCTGCCTCGCACAGAAAGTTCAGAAAGACACAATAGCCTTATTTATAGTCGTATGTTTACCCGAATATTTAACATGTGCCATTTTTCCATACCATCCATGAAACTCTATTCCAAGCTCTTTATTGATTTCACCTCTTGAATATACAGTACAGATACTTCATTCAAGAAACGTGATTAAACACGTTTTGAAACTATAAGCTATTTGCATGCCTATAATCCGGTAAATTGTGTCAGAAAAACTTGTCCTTAATCAACGTCGTAGAAGTATTACCTATAGGACCGGTATTGCGTAAATCTCTTTGAAAAGGTGTAATGCCCTGTAGAATAGGACCGCTAGAATACTATACCTACCAGAAACCTGTTTGGTACAGGGGCGCCACGTAAAGGCCCAGAATAGCATAGGAAGGAACGTAAAGTAGTAGAATAACATGGAAATTGCTATACCTCCAAGCAAATAACATGGTCCTATACCTCCAAGCAAATTCCATATGTGGTTACTACCTAGGAGGTTTATACGAGTATTCCTTCCACAACAACCATAAATGCCCCCAGGGCATAACCTATAATACTTACCTCCGGGCCCTGAGGGGCTGTGTTGACACTGGAGTTTTTTGTTATCAGAGCTTCCACCTATTTTAAACAAAATGTATATCTAAAAATTTTTATGTGATGCTTTTAGGGCGTGGAGGGGGGGGGGGGGGGTTAGTTGCCCTCCGATCTATTTTGACTCTTAAAAAGTGAACAAGAACTTTAATTCTTCAATGAAATGAGCCCTCTCCGAAGTTTATACGAGTAACCCTTCCATAAAAACTATACATGCCCCTAGGGCATTACTCATAATGCCTGCCTCCGGGCTCTGACTGGTTCTGTCAGCGCAGCAATTTTTCTTAGCTGACCTTTGAACTATTTTTAATGAAATGGCTATTATAAAATTTTATCGGATGGGCTTGGAGAAAAAAGGGCGTGTGGGGGGAGGGGGCTACTTGCCCTTGGATATCTTTTGACTCTTAAAAATTGAACTAGAACTTTCAATTTCCAATCAAATGAGCCCCCTCTGAAGTATATACGAGTATCCCTTTCATAAGAGCCATATACGCCCCCAGGACAACACTTACAACGCCTATCCCGTGGGCTCTGGGGGGTGTTTTAGTTATCTAATTTTTGAACAATTTCCAAAACACTGGCTATCTCAGAATTTGTAGGGGACGGGTTTGGGTAAAAAAGAGCGTGGGGGAGGGGGCTAGTTTAAATTGACCTTGGATTGACTAAAAAGTTACCATAAGTGACCTCGCACACATGAAATAATAAATTTACTAAAATAATAATTCCTGCTAAAATCATTTTCTAAAATTAAAAGATTTAGTAATATAGTAAGTAGTCTCACCAAAGATCCAACATCTAAGATTGAGAATATTCAAAAAAGGGATTTCAAAATTGCTCTTGGTTCTTCCTTCAGAGTTTGTAAGGACTCGGTTCAACTTAGCTTAGCCTGACTTCCTTGTGAATAAGACGACAAAAGTTTACCATGCATTTCAAACTGAACTGTCTCATGTCTGACTTTTGTCTTTACATCCCTCGTAGTATAGATGAAGTGGAATTCGATGATATAACAAGACTCGAGTGTTGCAAACAATAATTATAGTTTCTTTGAAAAGCCTATTTTTCGGAACGTTTTTTTTAATTAATCATAAAATTGTTCGTACGGAACTGTTGACTGCAACAGCTCGGCGCAAAAAAAATATTATGATATATCTAGACAGCATATGCATAGGAATAAGCTAAATCCAGTTATAAAAGCCAAAAAAATTTGCAAAAAGCTAAACCTATACTAGTCTTGGCTAGCTATGCCCAATTAAAAATATTTTTCTTATCTAATATGTTGATTTCCTTGAATATATCCCTCCAGGCCTTGAGAATTAAAATCTGGGATTAAATGAACATGACCCAAATGTTCTTTGTCCAATTTCTTTGAAAAATTCTGATATCTGATTTAATTTAGTCAGTTTCTCATTTACTTGCGATTTATGGTTCTAAGAATCTACCAATTCTTAAAAACAGATACATTTTCAACGACTTAATAGAAATATTCCTGCTCAGCCGTTGGGACGCACAGACTTAGAGCAAACTCAGAGGAAAAAATGACCGATCACGCAAAACGGCCATTTTTGCCTGAAATTACATCAGTGGAAACCTAGGGTGACTAACATTAGGCTGATATTGTTGTCTCACTCATCGATAAACCGAAATTAGGATAGAATGCAGTTCTAATTATGCACGACGTTCATAAATTTGCAAGTTGAACAATGTCCAGCTTTTAATTATAAAATATTTTATTGACCTATCAGAGCCGAAAGTTTAAGCGTAATTTATTAAACTGGAAGAGATTGGGTCATTGGACCCTCAAGACATTATTTATTTTTATCTGAAATAGAATTCTGGCATAGTATGAGAAAACTGTATATTAGTTTAAGATATTTAAGGTAAAATCGGTGCTTTTATTAGCTTTTCTAAACAATTTATTTCCATTTTAGTTTTCTGCTACTGGAATACATTTTGACGTTAAAATGAAGAAAACTGCTTGTTTTTCATAAAATTTGGGTTTTAATCGATAGATTTGAACATTATATGGCTCAGGTATATAGAGAAATGGGGGAATCTTTTTCACTTTGTTAAGGAATTAAAAAAGAAAGACAAGTTTTATTTTAATAAAAGTAAACAGCAAAACTATGTCTTTAGCAGAGCAAAAAAAAAAAAAAAAAAAAAAAAAAAAAAAAAAAAAACAGACATTATAATGAACAGTGAACTAACAGTTAAAAGAAAATGGTAAGCCCTAATATAAAATGAAACCAATAATGAACTTATAATTTACCAAAACCAAAACTGATATTCAACTCAAACTAAAAACGAACAGAAATTACTCGATATGTTGACAGGGGATATATATATACATATATATATATATATATATATATATATATATATATATATATATATATATATATATATATATATATATATATATATATATATATATATATATATATATATATATATATATATATATATATATATATATATATATATATATATATATATATATATATATATATATATATATATATATATATATATATATATATATATAATAAATCGGAAAAATTGGCATCCTGGATATTTTGGCCTACAAAAACGATCTAGATAGATCAGAAGTTTGAGAAAACCCGTTAATACTCGTTGTAATTTTCGCTGCCGCTTATATATTAACCGAATATTTCCATTTTCTTCACCTTCGTTTTCGACTCTTAAGTGAAGTTTCGAAAGTATTCTTACCACAAATTTCCACCCATTGTGAATTTCTCAGATCGTCCTCTTGCCCTTGTCTCATTTGATGGTGTAGTGGTAGCAGTTGTACTACTAGTAGTAGCCTACTAGCAGTGGTTTCAGTAGCAGTAGTAGTACTTATAGTAGGAGTAGTAGCAGAAGTAGTTGGTTTCTTAGACTTTCGTAGGTTTGCTGACAGAAATGTATGGTTTACTATGTTTCATGCTTTGACAAGTTGATGCTTTTTTAGGCAACAGTGGTTTGACTCGTGTTAAATTTAGAATTTTAGATATTTAGGTTGCTTCTTCGAGCTATTCTGTGCTAGGCTCATTAGCCTTTGTAGTTGTGTGATTTCTGAAGTCTAAGATTGGAATTTTAGTCTGGTATTTCGTGGTTTGACTTGTATGAAGCTTATTATCAGAATGTTATAATTGCTAATTTTGACTTTTCAGAGGTTGGTTTCTTAGACTTTCGTAGATACGTTGACAAAAATTTATATTTTAATTCGTTTAACTCTTTGACTTGTTGATACATTATTAGGCGTTCGTGGTTTGATGCAGGTTAAATCTAGGATTTGACGTCTTTAGTTTGCTATTTTGGCTTATTCTGAGCTAGGTTTCTTAGACTTAATAGGTGTGTTGTGTACGAAACAGCTTTTAAATATCCAAAATTGTTCAGTAATAATAATAATATTTAATACTGAATGTGGCATTGTTTTATTAAAATTTTCTTTTCCACTATGTTGTTGTTTCTTCATATTTAGGACACCGAAAAAGAAAACTAAACATCTCAAATCCTAAATTAACACAAGTCAAACCACGAACAACCAAAGTAAACATATCAATTAATATGTTTCTTACGCCCCAAACCGATGAAGGATAACAAACTTCGCTCAGATTAGGCCAAAATAGTAAACTAAACATGTCAAATCTAAATTCAACATAAGCCAAACCACTGACGCCTAAGAAAGTATCCACAAGTCAAAACCTGAAACATAATAAACTATATTTTTCTGTCAACACATCTACAGAATTCTAAGAAATCCACCTCCGAAAAACCAAAATTAGCAATCTTAACATACCGATAACAAGCTTCATACAAGTCAAACCACAAAATACCAGAATAAACATTCCAATCATAGTGTACAGACACCACACACCTACACAGGCTAACGAACTTAGCTCAGAATGGGTCAAAGTAACAATCTAAACATCTAAAATCATAAATTTAACACAAGTCAAACCACAAACGCCTAAAACAGCATTAATATTTCAAAGCATGAATCATAGCAAACCATAAATGTATGCCAACACACCAATGAAGGTCTAAGAAACCCACTGCTACTACTACTACACCCGCAAAAGTACTACTAATAGTACTACTGCTTCTACTACTGGGTAGTAGAACTTCCGATTACCAATCTAATGAGCCCTCTCCAAAATTTATGCGATCAGCCTTTCTATTTAAACCTCGTTTGCACCCAGGGCATAACTTACAACCCTTGCCCTGAGGGCTGTGGAGGGTTTGTTATACTCAATGACATATTTTCTGGACCTTTCTACCACGTTGAATAAAAGAGCTATCTCAAAATTTAGATTGGATGTGTTTGGGGAAATGGTGGGTGTGGGATGGGTGTTGGTTACCCTCCAATAACTTTTGACTATCAAAAAATTGGAACGGCACTAGCCCTTTCAATTTCCAATCGACTGAGCCCTTTTTGAAGTTTCTACGACAAGTCCTTCGATACTAAGTGAACAAAAACATTTTACCCACATCGCTCTTTATTTAGGCAGCGCTATTGCGCTGCCTATGATAAAACATGTTCAACGTCTTTTGCCTAATTGCTTTAATTTGCATTATATATTATTTCTGGATAATTATCAGCTTTCACATGCTTATTTGACGCGTGTTAGTTCTGGAGTTCGTCAGCCTTTAATAAGATCTGATAGGGTCCATTTTGCACCACTGCATAGCATTATCTATTATTAAATAAATAATGTAGTTTTGTAGATGTAAATAAAACCCTAGTTAATAATAAGCTTAGTTTTAAAGAATCATATAATCAGTAGATAGCAATTTAACCTAAATTCCTTGGTGGAAGAATTTTATTTATTTTTCCATTTTATTTATTTTTTATTTGGTTATTGTCTCAAATTTATTGAGTGTTTTGTCACGTGTGGCAAGTTGCAGCATTTTTTTTTATTCTGGCAATTGGAGATAGTAATACTTATTTTTATTGTGGCTTGTATGACCCAGACACAAGTTCACCTCACTGTGGGTGATTATTTTGAAAGTTTTGGGAAAGATTTTTATGGGATATTAAAGAACTCGAACATCCAGCCATTTTCAACACATCGAATGTCTTTGAGGTTGAGGGAGGGTGTACAGAGAAAAGATAGTTTAGGAGGGGAACTGCTCACCCTTCAATCTTTTTTTACTCTAGCAATAAGATTTTATGTTTTCCATCAAATGAGATCCCTCTAAAATTTGTATGACAACTCCTTAAATATGGAGTAGCTTGGTGAAGAGAAAAAGACAACAACAAAAAACAAACAAACAAACAACAATACACCGAGGATATTTCTCTTTTTTGTTTGTCAGCGCTACTGTGCTGCAATGTAAAATTTAGATAGAAGTTTTTAAATTAATACAAACAACTGCTTTCTTCTCAGTATAGTGGCTATATTGTCCCTTACAATTTCTTAAGCTCAAAATTTTGAGCAATTAAAATGAAACAAAGCACCTGTCCAATAAATATAACACTCCTTAAAAAATAAACGAAAAGACAAATGTGTACGTTTGGTCGCACACACGAGTATAGTTTGGCCACAGCGAAAAGAAAATAATTTTTTTTTATTGTGGTTTGGAAAATGAAACTAATTTGTTGCAATAATTGATTAGTGAGGAACTTTAGAGCATGGATTCTAAAGGATAGAAAAAAAAATCCAAGGAATGAAGGTTTAGATTGTCGAGACCAAATAGAAACCAGAAGATTGGAAAAAAAATTACCAAGGTTCCACTGTCAGTAAACTGTTTATTTCCAGAGGCAAAACCATCAAATTTATTAATTTTATTAATTGAAATAGCACAAAAAGTAATTATACCAGCGGACAGCAGAGGGCTTTTCTTCCTGTCCAGCATGTATTACCGTCACCAACGTCACTAAATTTTTCCAATCTAAAATTGACGTCACATGTTCCAGCACAAAAGGGGGCAGTGCCTTTCCAGATACAGCCTGGTTTGAGCCTATCCGCTGGAGCAATACCCAGTTCTGATCGACAACAATATACCTTTTGACCGGTAATACACATTGAATTGTCTCCACTTGCCGAAGCCCTTACAGGTGATTCTCCGTCATTACACGTTCCAGTGCAGAAAGGAGGCGAACCACTCCAATAGCAGAGGTTATTACTGAGAGCTGGTGCTGATTCTTGGCCCAGTGTAACAGACTAGATTAGAATAAATTGTATTATGTAATATTTAACTGACAGGTATAAGTACGCCTAAGAAAAAGATGGATTATAATCATTGCTTTTAGCTTATAGGCAGTGACGTAGTCTGAATTATATTTTGTTTCTGAGAAGAGATGACCGCCTGTGTTTAATCATGATTGAAGCAAGAGCTGTGACATAGTAAATATTGAGCCAGAGCTAACAGTAACCGAATATTAAAAAAGATGTTTTAAGATGAATTTTCAAATGCAAAAGAGACGAAATTTCATGCTGATTAAAGCGCTTGATTAAGGACGCTTCCTGACAACTAGGGTCCTTACTTTGGCCTGACAGCGTGTTGCTACAGTTGAGTTAGAACTCAAATTGGGTCCCGTATTACCAAGCTGAGATCAAACCCACTTCGCCCCACCACAGGAAACACTGATTCAGGAATAATAACTATTATCCAGCTTAAACTAAAAAAATAATTGCTAAACATAGAAATTTCGAAAATATCTTTGAAGCCGTTGAAAACATTGGCATATTGAAATAAAAGTACGGCATTAGAGAAAATGTTCAAAAACTGTTGACTTGAGTTTTCTGGCACTCAAATAAATTATCACAACCAGTTATTTGTGTGCTTTCAGACACATGAATTACATCATAAGAAAACATTGTGAAAATGCTGTAATATTATCTAAAAAAAATAATTTAAGAATACAAGAAGGAAACTGAAAACACTTATTCATATCTATGCATTTTGAAGGAAAAAATGAAATTATTAAGTGAAAGTAGTGTCCAAAATCTGGACATTTATCGTGTTTTTAAAAGATATTACTAATGGCCTCCCAAACCAATTATATCGTTGCGTAATGTGTGTTTCAGGTTATTCAAACGATAATTCTACTTAAAACTTTCCGCAACTTTTCTTTGTCTAAACTTCTAAAATATGAGTGGGCTTAAAACAAGGCTGTTGTCAAATGATGGACAAAAGAAAAGAGCCCTTCCTACAAAAGAATGTCAGATATTTCAGAGAAAACCTTGTATAGGGAATGAAATTTAGAAATTTTGGTTGAAACACATTTATTTACGCAGCAAGTCTTGTTTATATTAAATAAAAAAAACAAGTTTTTTAAACTGAAAGTAAGGAGCGACATTAAAACTTAAAACGAACAGAAATTATTCCGTATATGAAAGGGGCTGTCCCCTCCTCAACGCCTCGCTCTTTACGCTAAAGTTTTTTATTGTTTTAAAAAATAAAGTTGTGTGACAGGGCCAAACTTTAGCGTTAAGAGTGAGGCGTTGAGGAGGGGACCGCCCCTTTCATAGTCGGAATAATTTCTGGTCTTCTTAAGTTTAACTGACGCTCCTTACTTTCAGTTAAAAAAGCTTGTTTTTTTTATTTAATTTCTGATCGTTTTTTAGTTAATGCAGCTTTTATTTGCATAAAAATTTTACTTTTCTTTTGCTAAATGGATGTCTTTACAAATTAACTTACGTAACTAACTTCTATATTCGTATATTTTTCTTCTGACAAACAATATAAAGCTGCAGATTTTTGCAGATATGAGCTTGAAACCTCTGTATTTGGGTTTTCTGATACGCTGAATCTTACGGTGGGATTTTCATTAAAATGCTTTCACTTGTAGTGGATGTTTCCCCCCTCTTTAAAAAATCGGGTAAATTTTCTCAGGCTCGTAGCCTTTGATGAGTAATACTAAACTTAATAAAATTTATATATTTAGGATCAGCATTATAAACACATTCTTTTGATACATTTATTGACATCAAAATTTCGTTTTTAACAGTTTCGATTACTATTGAGCCGTATCGCTTGTTTTTTTATTATTTTTTTTTATTACGTATATGTTATTACTTATATGAAGGGGTTCTCCCCTTAGTCAATACCACGCTCTTTACGTTAAAAGTTAAAAAAAAATTTTGATTCACAAACCTCTGAATCACAAAGGCCGTTTAATTAGAATAGATAGCTCTTTTGAAAGCAAAAAAAAAAAACTGTAGCGTAAAGAGCGAGGTATTGACTTGGGAGAGAATCCCCTCACATACGTTATAATTTCTGTTCGTTTTAAGTTCTAATATTCCTTCTTACATTTCAGTTGAAAAAACTTTTTTTTTTTATTTAATTTCTGAATGTTTCTTAAATAATGCTTGGAAATCCGGCACCCCCTTCATAGAAATGTCCCTTACCCCAAAGAAACATCCTCTACGGAAATATTCTCCAGAGTAACCCCCTCCTCTAGACCCCCCTCCAGAAAAAAATCCTTCCTGAAAATGGTTGTATACTTCCCAATAACCAATAAATAATGCTGGCAAGTCCGGCGCCCCCTTCATGGCAATTTCCCTTCCCCCATGAAAACTTCCTTCATGAACAGATCCTCCAACATAACCACCGACCCACCCTTCCCTCCCCCTACCAGAAAAAAAACCTCCTGAAAACATCTGAAAACTTTAGTTAAATGTCAGAGTTTAACGAGTGAAGAGCTAAACAAGTTTTCAATTGAATCGGATAGTCCTTGCTGAAATTTGTTGAACTTGTGTAAGGAACTAAGCACATATTACAAGCGTGAGTACTTTGGGGTGGAATATTGGAACATTTTTTTGTTTAAGTTTGTTACCGTAAGGGGCCCCCCCCCCCTCGTAACTGCAGATTGTAAAATGGCAACATAAAAACTGTTCGATCTTGTCCTAGCTTCATTTTAGGGATACCCCTTATGGCCATCAGTAGTTATTTAAGCCACCAAAGACCAGAAAAATCAAGCTAGATACCTAATCTTTTGCTACGTTACCCACTCTGAGCATAATATAGCTGAAGCTCATATCCGCAACTGGAATGAGCACGTTAAAGAAGCTTGTACAAGGACAGATAACAGATGTAAATAAGGCTTTTGAAGAGGAGCGCCTATTCCCTGATATTTTCAAGACTAAGAGTAAAACCTACCTGTCTCTACCTACTAAAACTAAAGTAAAATCCAGCCTAGCGCCGTCAACTCCGACTTCCGCAGCAGCATCAACTTTAAAGGAAAAAAAAGATGAAACTCAAGACGAACTAATGAATACTAAGTTCAACCTAATGTATGACATTTCTCGTGTCATATCAGACACAATGAAAGATCACCGAGCTTCTGAAATTATCCGCGAAGATATTGTGAACGAAGTTTATAATTCTATTTCCCTTGAATATAATGCTAAATTTGAAAAAATTGAATCAACCCTTCAAAGACTTTATAATGCTGTGAACTTGCTTGAAAATAAAATTTCTAAAATAGAGGACAAGGTTGACCAACTTGAGCAGGATACCTTACTTGACACCCAAATTTTCTACGGTGTGAAACCAAACCCTAATGTGGAATTGATGGATAATCTTAATGAAGTGATAACACAAATAATGGGTTTGCAAGATTTCAAAAAAATGGACCTGTGAAAGGCTAATCAAGACCGAATGCCTGCTACCCAAACTGAGAATGTCAAAATTGCCCTCGTCCTGGTAAAAGTTTCAAACTTGGATGTTGGTCGAAAACTGTTTGCAGCTCAAAGTAAGTTAGCTAAGTCAGGTGTATGTGTGTCTGAAAACCTAACTAAAAAGCGTCGCGATCTATTAAATGCGGCTCGCAGCACCTTTGGTCCAAGAAGTGTTTTGTCTGATCATGGACAAGTTCTAGCCAAAGTTCCGGGTTAAACTCGTATACGTAAAATAAACTATTTGAATGAGTGCATTAGTATGTGACTTGTTAGTATTTTTATTAATTTGTAAATGCCTTCCATAGTTCATTAATTTTCATTTATTTACTTTATTTATTTATTTTTTCATTTTTGTTTCTCTTTCCGTGCTAATGGTTCATACTGATAATACCTGCTGTCCAATTAGTTATTTGTTTGTTTGTAATCCTTTGACAGGTTTTTCTTTTGCAATTGATTTAAGTAAAGATTTCTTTTTGGTTCATCTGGTGACTTTAATAGACTCCAAGTAAAACCTGTTTTTGTGAATCTTTTAAGCCATGAGAGTCGGCTTTGTGAGCTTGAAAATAATCCTTTCGATGTAATTAGTATCGTAAATAATTATGTGGGTCAGGCTAATCAAAGTCCGATTAATATTCATTGTTTTTGTTATTTATGTCCCCTATGTTGGCGATTCTTTTTGTGTTATTATTTTTATTCCATGTTTTCTTATTTTTTTGTTTTCTTTCAGGATTTGTTGGTCTGGATCTTCTCGGTTCTTGGTCGTTTCACTCATGGTATGGCAAGGTTACTATTTTTTCGCATTCCAAAAATCCTGTTTCCATCCCTTCGGATTGATTACTTTGAATGTCAAGTTTAGGTAGGGAACGGCTGGGTTTTCTTGAGAGTGATTTGATGAAATTACATGATTTGGGGGGAGGGGTACTTCACAGAGATTTTGATGTGGGTGAGTTTCATGAGGTTAATCCTGATTCCTGTTATAAGTTTCTGTGTGATTTGAGTTCTATTACTCGTCAAAATGAATTTAATATTTTTCATTTAAATTGTCAAGGGATTGGAAGTTCATACCAGTTTTTGAATGAGTTATGTCTGCAATCAACCCCTCATGTTTTAGCTTTAACGGATACTTGGTTGAAGAACCATAGTTCTTCTCTGTTAGAGATTGGTAATTATAAGCTGTATATTAAAAATAGAGAGATGCATCAACATGGCAGTTTAGCAATTTACATGCGTAATGATTTTGAGGTTAAGGTGAGAGATGATATAAGAGTTAATCGAGAAATGGTGTTTGAAAGTATGGTGTTAGAATTGCAGTGTCTTAATTTTAAGTGTTTTATGATTGCCGTTTATAGACCCCCTTCGTATAATATAGATGAGTTTAGTTCACTTTTAGAAGAGCAATTGGATAAGTTACCAATTTCTACTAGACCTTGTTTTATTTGTGGTGATTTTAAATTGGATTTAAGAACTGTGAATAGTAGCCTTAGAGCCAGGGAGTTTCTAAACACTATGCTAGGTTATGGACTACAGCCTTCTATTAATATATGTACAAGAGTGAGCCATGATTCTGCTACGTTGATTGATAACATTTATTTAAATACTGGATATAGTAGTGCGAGTGTCATTGTAAACGACGTTTCGGATCATTTCGGTCTGTTGGTATCTATTCCTTCTCTTTTGAACCGGCCAAGATCAGAGCGTTCTGAAGTACCGAAAAATTGTTTTCCGGTTATTAATGTGCCGAAGTTAAAAAATGAGCTTGGAGAAAAAAATTGGGATTTTTTATATAGTAATGATATGGACGTGAATGATAAATTTATACTTTGGTATTCGATGATTAAGGATACGGTAGTTGCTTGTAGTCAAGTTAGGAAGAAACGTAACTATTTTGAGTCGCAGAAGAAGCCTTGGGTTACGAAGAGTATTCAAGTTTGTCTAGCTAGGCGACAGCAATTGTATAAAAAGTCCGCATTAAGTAATAGTATTAGCGATGTAAATATTTATAAAGCGTATAGTAATAAGTTGAATAGTATACTTCGTAAAGCTAAGTTAGATTACCTGAGTGATAGTTTTAAAAATGCGGAGGGTAACCCGAGAAAGACTTGGAATGTTATAAATTCTGTTATTAAACCGAATAAGCCTGAAATTGTTACTAGTCTTGTTGATGGTGAAAATACTCGCCAAACTACTGAGCGTATGTGTGAGCACTTTTCTAGTGTAGGGGGCCGGTTAGCGTCGTCTGTTGAGCAGCATGCAAGTGATGGTGATTTTACTCAGTTTTTGCCTGAAAGTAGTGACGTTTCTATGTACTTGCGACCGGTTACTGAAAAGGAATTGTGTGATGTGGTAAATGGTATGCGAAACAGTGCATCCGGGTCAGACTTTATTACAACAAAGGTTTTTAAGTCAATTTTTCCTGTGATATCGCAACAAATTTTGTACCTGATTAATGCTAGTTTTAAATGTGGTATATATCCGGAGTGTCTTAAAAGTGCCAAAGTAATACCTTTATTTAAAGGGGGTGATAGGAAAAATGTGAATCATTATCGACCGATATCCCTCCTTTCTGTTATATCTAGGCTAATAGAAAAACTTTTTAATTCTAGAGTATCTGAGTTTTTGGAGAATATTTCCTTTTTCCATTCTAATCAGTTCGGTTTTCGTAAGGGGATGTCTACCGAGCAGGCAGTTTTATTTTTGACGACGTTTGTGCATGATGCTTTGGACCAAGGGTTTAAGGTGGCGTCTATTTTTCTAGATATTGTTAAAGCGTTCGATTCAGTTGACCATGAAATTTTAATTATGAAGCTAGAAAATTGTGGAATTAGAGGAAATGAGTTGAAGTTATTTGAAACTTTTTTGAGAAGTAGGACCCAGTGCGTTGAAATTTCTAATGTGAGGTCTGGTGAAAGAATGGTTGATTATGGTGTTCCACAGGGTTCTGTTTTAGGTCCGCTTTTATTCTTGGTTTATATCAATGACTTACGATTTTCTGTTTTGGATTTGTTAGATAGAGCACATTCTAATTGTATGGTGATTATTCCTAGTTTTTCAGATGATACCCATTTTACTGCCGCAGCAAAGACTGAATCTGATTTAATAGAGATAATGAGAAGAGGTATGTTAGGTATAGATAAGTGGATGAGAGTGAATAAGCTTTTGTTAAACCATAGTAAATCAGGTTTTATTATTTATGGTAGATCATCAAATTTTTACCCTTGGGTTCTGGATTTGCAAATGGAGAATTATGTAATTAAGCGTACAAATACTATCCGGTACCTTGGTGTTATTGTGGATGATTGCCTTAGTTTTAAAAGTCATGTTTCTTTTATTAGTAGTAAGATTGCAAGAAATGTTGGAATGATGAGAAAGTTAAAAAATATTTTCCATGATTCTGTTTTGAGATTGATTTATTTTTCGTTAGTTCACCCGTATTTAGTATATTGCGTGAGTATATGGTCTAGCGCATTTTCAGTGCATTTGCAGCAGTTACGTGTGATACAAAATATGGCACTGCGAGTGTTGTCTGGAGATAATCGGAGAACCTTGGTGAGATCCCAATATGTACAGTTAAATATTATCCCTGTGTCAGGTCTTGGGAAATTTTACCATGGGTTATTTATGTTTAAGTATTTTTCTAATTTGGTTCCCAAGTGTTTTTTAAATTTATTTATTTCTGGTGATGATGTACACAATTATCCTACTCGTCATGCTAGAGATATACGGACACCTCAAGTTAATAGTACTAGATCGCTATTTTCAATACGTCATGTGGGGCCAGTTGTCTGGAATAATTTGCCTGTTTCTTTAAAAAGTTCAGCGAATCTATGTGAGTTCCGTCGGGACCTTAAAACCCTTTGTCTCCATAGGTATGAATTTGTATGAATTTGTTTAATGGGTGGTATAGTTGAGTCACTATCAGGTTTGCCCGGAACCCGTTTTTCCTATATATTTTTTTTTTTTTTTTTTTTCGTTTATTTATTATTATTTATGGGATGGCGGCGGGAAGTTTTGGAGTATGTGAAGTATTGATTTTTGGTTATTGCGACCAGGAGCCGAGTGAGTGTAGGATTTTCATTTTTTCTTCTTTTTTTCTTTCTTTCCTCTTTTTCTCTTTTTTTCTCTTCTTTCTCTTTATTATGTTATTATAAGTGTTAATTTTAAGAGGGTAAATACTTCCGAACAAGCGTTAGCTTATGGAAGGTCATTTGTTTTTTTGCGTTGTGTTGTTTTTGGAATAAACCCTTATCTTATCTTATCTTATCTTACTTTCCAATAACCAATACTATAGGTTAACATTGGGTAAAGTTCATAACTTTTAGCCCTCCCTCTGGGAACTTCGGGGGATTAAGTGATCCTAAAAGACATATTTATCATATTTTCGACCATGCTGAACAAAATGGCTATCTCAAAATTTTGATCGGGTGACTTTGGGAAAAAAATAAGCGTGGGAGGGGGCCTAGTTGCCCTCCATTTTTTTTTGGTCAGTTAAAAAGGGAACTAGAACTTTTAATTTCCGTTCCAATGAGCCCACCCACGATATTCTAGGACCACTGGGTCGATACGATCACCCCTGGAAAAAAAAAACAAACAAACAAACAAATAGACACGCATCCGTGATCTTTCTTCTGGCAAAAAATGTAAAATTCCACATTTTTGTAGATAGGAGCTTGAAACCTCTACAATAGGGTTCTCTGATACGCTGAATATGATGGTGTGATTTTCATTAAGGTTCTATAACTTTTATGGGGTCTTTCCTCCTTTTTTCGAAAATCAGCCAAATTTTCTCAGGCGCGTAACTTTTGATGGGTAGCACTGAACTTGATGAAAATTATATATTTGAAATCAGCATTGAAATCTGATTCTTTTGATATATCTATTGGTATCAAAAACCCGTTTTCTAGAGTTTCGGTTACCATTGAGCCGGGTCGCTCCTTACTTACAGTTCGTTACCACGAACTGTTTGATATTTAATTAAAATGTGCGTTTTTTTAACCTGGTATGAATCAAAATCACCTCTTTCAATATTCAATAAAAAAATGATTTTTCTCGACTGAAAGTAAGGATAATATCAAAAACTTAAAACGAACAGAAATTATTCCGCATATGAGAGGATTCCCCTTTTCTCAAGACCATGCTCCTTACGCTAAAGCTTTTTTAAAACTTATAAAAAGGCTTATTTTTATAATTAAACGGCCCTCGTGTTTCAGAAACCGTTCTTAAAGAATCTGGATAGAAAGTCAAACTATAGCGTAAAGAGTGAGGTATTGAGGACGGGACAATCTCAACATCTACGCAATAGTTTTGTTTGTTTCAAGTTTTGATGTCGCTCCTTATCTTCAGCTGAAACAAACTTGTTTTATAAAAATTAATTTCTTATCGTTTTTAAATAATGCCAGGATATCTGGCTCCCCTCCATGGAAAATGCCCTCCCCCCATGGTAAATCTCCCAATGAAAAGTTCTTACTACATAAAATACCCCCCTCCCTCGTCAGTAGTATTCCCCTCAAAGCCTAGAAAGTTCACCACCTGGAAACTTCCCTCCCCATACAAAATTCTCCCTATGGAAAATCCCACATGCAGAAAAATAAACCCCCTCCCCCCAAAAAATGTCTGTATACTGGGAGGGGGTCAAGTTATCCCTACAGACATGGTTATCTAACTTTTCAACTAGGCTGAACAACATTACCCCTCTCTATATTCTAGGACTATTAAATTAATGCGATCACCCCAGGTAAAAAAAAAAAAAAACAAAACCCAAAAAAAAAAAAAAAAAAACGTCCGTGATATTTCTTCTGGCAAAAATACAAAATTCATCATTTTTGCGGATGGGAAATTGAAACTTCTATGATAGGGCTCTCAGATACGCTAAATAATATAGTGTGAGTTTCATTAGGATTCATTGACCGATAGGGGGTATTTATCTCCTTTTTTTTTAAATAAGGCAAATTTTTCTCAGACTCGTAGCTTTTGATGCGTAACAATAAAACTTAATGAATCTTATCCACATAATAAGCCGATTTCTTATATATATCTATTGATATACAAATTTCATTATTTAGAGTTTTTGTTACTATTTAGTCACGTCGCTCCTTACTTACAGTTCGCTACCATTAACTTCGTGGAATTTCAAACGATTTGGTTTATTTTTTCAGATTCTCTTTTGGAGACGATAAAAATCTTCATTCAAGTCACCAACGGCAATATTGCTGAACATTAGTCCTCTAAACTAGTTGATAGTAAACAGTAACTACTAATTAAATATAAAAACGCACACAAAGAAATATATTCAATTGAGTTAAAGAAACGAATAAGCTGTCCTGGTCTGCCAAGAGTTACTCGCATAAATGTCAGCTAAGCTGGGTTTTACGTTCTCTTCTGATGAAACAGGTTTAGCACCCACCACAACCAGTATGTTTCTCAAGCCTTTTAATTCAGCAATGAAAACCAAAAATGTGTATTTAAAAAATACTGTTATTTACCCTTTACAGTCACCAATTTAGTTCCCAAATTTGGCATTTTTATCCCTTGGTCAAGCAACTAATGGAATAAAATAGACCAAATTTTATCGGGTAAGTACATTAGCTTTTTTGGGAGCTTATCCTAATATGCAGTGCCAGCTTAAAAAATTTTAGAACAATAAAGATAAACCTACGAACCAAGACTAAAATATTGAAAGATACTATAATGACCGAGGTAAAATTTGTATGGTTCAGAAACGTGAGTATCTCAGAAAAAAATAAAAACGATGAACTTTTTTTTTAAATGTCCATTGTAAGTAAACTGAACTCTGGGACGTTAACGAAAAAAATATATTTTGGAAGAAAAACGTGGCTGCATCGATTCATCTTTAAATGATTTGAAAAAAAACTACGTTTTCTAAAGAGTTAAAGAGGCTGAGTTACAAGGTCGAACCTTAAAACGTACAGGGATTAGGAGGCACAGTTGGGGGCTGCCACCCTCAAACCCCCGCTTTCGCAGCCTTTAAATAAAAAAAAAGTTTTTTAAACTGAAAGTAAGGAGCGACATTAAATCTTAAAACGAACAGAAATTATTCCGTATATGAAAGAGGCTGTGCCCTCCTCAACGCCTCGCTCTTCACGCTAAAGTTTGACTTTCTCACAACTCTTTTTTTTAAACAATAAAAACTTTAGCGTAAAGAGCGAGGCGTTGAGGAGGGCACAGCCTCTTTCATATACGGAATAATTTCTGTTCGTTTTAAGATTTAATGTCGCTCCTTACTTTCAGTGTAAAAAACTTTTTTTTTATTTAAAGGCTGCGAAAGCGGGGGTTTGGGGGCGGCAGCCCCCCAACTGTGCCTCCTAATCCCTCTATGTTTTAAGGTTCGACCTTGTAACTCAGCCTCTTTAACTCTTTAGAAAACGTAGTTTTTTTCAAATAATTTCTGCACGTTTTTGTACAGTTTATTACTTATTATTGCTTGACTAACTGTTAGCTGATCGTGTCAGGAGTTAAAGTTGGGGGCTGCCGCCCCCCTAACCCCCGCTCTTGAACATTCATGTGTTAAGGCTTTTAATTCCTGAATACTCAAATCACGTCGTACAGGGTGCCTCCTAATCCCTGTACGTTTTAAGGTTCGAACTTGTGACTCAGCCTCTTTAACCGCCCCCCCAACTGTGCCTCCTAATCTCTGTACGTTTTAAGGGTCGACCTTGTAACTCAGCCTCTTTAACTCTTTAGAAAACGTAATTTTTTTCAAATAATTTAAAAAAGAAACAGTTTCTTTTTAAAGTTTAAATTCAGTATATAAAAAATTTGCTCCGATGGTAAATCGAACCCGGGTTTTCCACCTGACAGTCTGGAGTATCAAGCGCTGGACTATACAGACACAATAGAAATTGTTTTTTAGTAATTGGAAGCTATTTTCGACGCAAGCAAATTCCCAAAAAACTTGATATTTGGTTTTTGGAAAACAGGGAAGGAGTGATCAGATTGAGCTGAAATTTCGAGGATAAGCTTCCAGGCCCCAGGAAAGCTTATCCTCTAAATTTCAGCCCGATCAGACAACGTTAAAGGGGGGTGGTGGTGGGAAAATATAACATGGGCTAGTATAGGAAAACGAGGTTTTTCGTAAATGTAAATTCGGGGGATAATTTTTTCGGTCTGAAAATATCAATAGGCCCTAACAGGTCGAATTCTGCTTCGAATGAGTCCTCATTCACCCGGATCCGTTGCCAACTGTGGCCTGTAGGCGTGGCTAAGAAAAAGAGATGAGAGGTAAGTGGCTATATTTGGTTTTTTGAAAACAGGGAAGGAGTGATCGGATTGAATTGAAATGTTAAGAGTAAGTTCTTGGGCCCTAGACAAGCTCAACCTTTATATTTCAATGTGACTATAAACTGAAAAATATGGGCTTTCGCTAGAGGTTCGAAACTTCCGGTCCAGTTTACCCCATGAAGATAAAGTCGGAGGAGGATGAACTTTTGCAAGTTTCTTAGTTTGAGCTTCGGCTACAAAATGCGATAACCGCCGTCTCTCTGCGACTTCTAGGACCTGAAATCGCTTAACATTGTGGTGGGTCGCCTCTTTATAGAGGCACAAGTGTGCCTCCTTGATGGTTGACTGCCAATTATCTTGTTTTTTGGCAATCCATCTGGGGCAAGCGAAAGGAAGGGCATTCTGGAATAGAGTGGAAAGATGCCATGAAAAAGGATTCGGAAGAGATAGGAACTTTAAGGAAGGGAGTAAAAAGTAAAGCTTTCTAAAGACTGGGGTGTAGGAGGATCTGGCGCACATGTGTGGGCCTGATGTGACTTGTTGCTGTGATAATCTGGATACTTTGGGGGGTTTTACCTGAAAAGTACCTTCTTTACCTTCCAAAAGGCACATGTCACTTTACCTAGGCGGTGCTATAGCACTGCATATGATTTGAAAAAAAGGAAAATTTAATTTTATTCAATATCATAGTTGCAGCAGTCAAAGGATTATAAAAGTTGAAGATTGAAGAGTAATTAGATCCGTACATTCTAAGAGGAAGAAAATCAAATTACTGTACCTAATAAAAATAGACGACGCTCTAAACACAGGCGTTTCTTGCTTACCAGACTTTCTCTTTTTGTTTTGTTTGTACATCTAGTTCGCAATAAGGATGGGGTTGATTAAATGTCTTACTTTAGAATTATTTATCTCCTTAAGATGAACGTTAGTTCATAATTTTTAATCAATATTAAAAATGAAAAGCTTCTTTTTATAATCATCGATGATACAAGAGTTTCAAATACAAGGGGCTAAAGATATAATATTTTTATGCAAATAGTCTCTTGTTCTATGTTATATATCATGGCTTGACTTTTCTTATAAGGATAGGGCTAGATTAAAAAAAAAAATTCGTCAATACCATAGTTGAAACATGCCCTTAAGTATTTAAAAAAAAATAATTTTACAAAGTAACCGTTACCTGGAGGTCAATCCTGGCTACATCCCTGGCCCTAAAAGCACCTCTAATACTATGCCGAGCCTACATTTTTTTTTTTTCGCATAAAAATGAAGCAATAAGATGGAAGAAACAAAAACTTCTAAAGGGTTGATTATTCACCCTTGCATAAATGATAATTCGTATAATCTTTCTTACATTAGCTGTCAATCCAATTAAAAGAAAAACGATCATTTCTTTCCTTTAATCGTGCCAATAGAAACAGAAACTAAAAACATTTATCTATGATGAGCTGTCTTTTTCAGAGGCGTTGGTGAAACTGTAACAGGATAGAACGCTCTATGAATAAATAATAAAATATTTTTTTTTGTCCATGTACTTCCTTTGTCCGGGTTTATTTTCATCTCACTTAGTTACAACATCATTCCAAGACTTAAAAACAATTTTTTTTTCATTTCCACAGTAATTTATCAAAAAGTTCGTGGTAACGAACTGTAAGTAAGGAACGACCCGGCTCAATAGTTAATGAAAATCTAAAGGATGGAATTTTTCTGCCAATAGATACATCAAAAGAATCAAATTTATATGCTGATTTCAAATATATAAGTTTCATCGAGTTTAGTATTACGTATCAAAAGTTGGGCGCCTGAGAAAATTTGCCTTATTTTCCAAAAAAAGAGGAAACAATCCCTAAAAATTATAGAACTTTAATGAAAATCACACCATCAGATTCAGCGTATCAGAGAACCCTACAATAGAAGTTTCAAGCTCCTATCTGCAAAAATGTGAAAGTTTGCGTTTTTTGCCAGATGAAAGATCACGAATACTTGTTTATTTTATTTATTTATTTTGCCAGGGGTGATTGTATCTATCCAGTAGTCCTAGAATATCGCGAGAGAGCTCATTCAAACGGAATTAAAATATCTAGTGCCCATTTTAATTGACCAAAAAAATTGGAGGGCAACTTGGGCCCCTCCCACGCTCATTTTTTTCCTGAAGTGACCCAATCAGTGACCCAGAGAAATAGTCATTTTGTTCAGCATAGTCGAAAATCTAATAAACATGTCTTTGAGGACTGACTTAATTTTCAACAGTTCCCCGGGGAAGGGACCCAGGGAAGGTCTTTCCATGGAGGATGTTTTTTAGGGGGAAGGGACATTCTACGAAGGTGACGCCAGATTTCCAAGCATTATTTAAAAGACGATCAGAAATTAAAGAAAATAAACAAGTTTTTTCAACTGAAAGTAAGGAGCAACATTGATAATTGAAACAAACATAAATTATTAGATATATCAGGAGGTTCGACCCCTTGTCAAAGCCTGGCTCTTTACGGTAAAGTTTTCTCTTAGTTCTTTCAAAAGAGCTATCTATTATAATTAACCGCCTTTGTGATCCAGGGGCTTAGAACTTCGAACAAAATTGTAACTTTAGTGTGTAGAGCGAGGTACTGACTACGGGGGAACTCCCCAATATACGCAATGAAAACATACAAATATAGAAGTTCGTTACGTAACTTACGTCAGGACAAAATTTCGATAAAGCCATTTAGCCAAAAAAAGTAAAACTAATATCCAAATTTTGTTTTAATTACTCATGTACGGTGAGCCAAACTCAAAGCTGCATTAATTCAAAAGCGTTCAGAAATTGAATGAGGAAAAATAAAAAGTTTCTCAACTGAAAGTAAGGAGCGACATTAAAACTTAAAATGAACAGAAATTATTCCGTATTTCCCCTCCTCAGCACCTTGCACTTTAAGCTAAAGTTTGACTCTTTCTCACAATTCTAATTTTTTAAACAATAACAAACTTTAGCGTAAAGAGCGAGTTTTTTTTATTTAATTCTACTTGAAATATCTGATTGATTTTTAAGCCACATGAAAGTGAGCCAACCTAAATTTTTTGTTTTGACAACCTAAATTTTTAGCAGAAAATTTTATAAGAAAGTTCTTGGCAGAAACTTTTATGAATTATTGATGTTATCGATGATTATAAAAATTAGTGATTTGACATTTTTTCTTCAATTTATGAAATTGAAAATTCTTTATTCATTTTGTTGTTTTACACTAATTACTCTGAGGTAATAAAATTGACTCACTCTAATAGCTCGTGTTGATTCATCAATAGCTTGAGCAACAAGAACTCCTTTGACTTGTACCACAGCAAATTGATTTCCCAAACCCCGTATAGTTGCGACGGATCTTCCCGTGTAGCTGTACTCTAGCTCTTGCCCTACTTTCCATCCGGAAGAAATGCTAAGAACTCCTAAAATTCAAAAGAAAATAACTTTTTGTCAAGCACATTTCAGCAATGGAAAATGACGCTAGACCATCACCATAATTTTCGCAGTGAAAAGATATTCTATTTTGATAGACTAAAAAGACAGATGAATACTTCACTGAAACTCATAAACATGCCCATCCGCCTGTGGCTGTATTCTCACTCCCCCTTGAGGTTCATCCCCAAAGGTTTCTTTTAAAGTAAAGCACTTGAGAAGGGCCAGTAACTGGCAGAGTTGACGACTTTTATTTGGTTTGATCCTCAGACAATCTATCCTAAGACATTAAGCAAATACATTCTTAGACCACACTGGATATACATGACAAACGAAACTCAGAGAGGAGAGAAAGTAACAAAATGAAAAATAAAATCAAAAAGGGTGAAAAAACGAGGATTTTGTCAGCCAGCGAACCATGAAGAAGACAAAATATAAGCAAATATTTCGACAAGGACCTCCGCCAAAGACAAAAACACAGTAATTAAGAAAGCTGACAAGTGAAACACAGTTGTAATTATGAATTCTTAATATTATGAATTGAAATTTAATACCCTTTTAATGGACAAAAATATTTGCAAAGAAATATATCTTTATCCCACTGAGAAATAAACAAGGGAGTTGAGACCTGAACTATGAATTTTAAAAAACATGAGACTAATAACCCCTCAAATGTACAGAAAATTTTATCCTAAAGGCTGTTCAGCCCCTAAGTTTTATGGTCTGCCTAAAATCAATAAGAAAGATATTCCGTTACGTCCAATTGTAGCATGTTATATTTCTCCAGCTATGTGTATAGGAAGTTTTCTTAGCCACAATTTTTACGCCTCTTTTAAGCACACTGAAATCCTATATTAAAAATTCACTAGATCTTGTTGAGAAGTAAGAAATCAAAGTACAACAGCGAATACAGTTTTATCTAGTTTTGATGCAGTTTCTATGTACACTTCATGCGATGTTCAGAATTGTGAGCAGGTTTTACAAAGAAAATTAGAGGAAAATTCAGCTTGGTCGGATTACAAAACTTTGGAAATTGATACAATAATGACCCTTGTCCGTCTTTGCAACAAGTACTCCTCGTATTTTAAATTCCGAAACAAATTTTTTCTACAAATAATGGGCTTATCCATAGGCACTGTCTTGTCTCCTTATTTGGCAAATTTTTACATAGATTTCATGGAACAGTCTGCTTTGAATAGTTTCCACTTAAAACACTCCATCTGGTTTCGTTTCGTTGATGATATCCTTTCTGTTTGGGAACATGGACAAAACTCTCTAATAGATTTTTTGGCACATTTTAACTCTTATGATTCAAATCTCCATTTCACAATGGAACTCGAAGATTCAGGTAAGTTGCCTTTCTTGGATGTTCTGATTATAAAAACTAATCCTGGTCTTGAATGTTCTATATATAGAAAAACGACTCATAATGATCTATATCTACATTTCTCTTCCCATCACCCTTCTTCTGTAAAAAGAGGGGTAATAATCTCTTTAGTTGACAGAGTTTTAAAAATTTGTTCCCGTAATCATATAAATTCTGAACTAAATTATGTCAAGGATATTCTTTTTTGCAATGGTTACCCAATCAAACTCATTGAAAATATAATAGATAGACGATTAAAAAAGATAAAAGAATAAAATAGGGAGCTTGTCCCCCTTGATTCAGTTACACCGGCAATTGAGAAAAAAACTTTCATCGTTTTACAATATATCCCGAAGCTTGGCGATAAACTTAGAAAAATTTTAAATAAACATAATCTCTCTGTTTCTTTCAGAATCGAACAAAAGGTTGAACATTTTTTTAACTCAGGGAAGGATAAAACAGACCCTTTACTGGGTAGTGGTGTCTACAGAATCCCGTGTTCTTGTGGAAAATTTTACATTGGTAGAACCCATCAACAACTAGGTGAACGTTTGCATGAGCACAAAATTTCAATAGATAAGTCCCTGAGATTAAAAAATAACAATGACAACTTTGATTCGGCATTGGCTTCGCATATTTTCGTAAACCCGACCCATCTATTTTTGTTTGACGAGGCAACCTTAATATCAACTGTTAACGGCGTACCACAAACTTTTAAGGAGGTAATTGAGATAAAAAAAATATATGAACCAAAATTTAGCAATAAGTAGAGATACTGGAGATATTTCATTAAGCCCAATTTACGACAGTTTAATCTTGAAGGACTCAATCAATATTTTCACCCGAAAAAACTTAAAAGAACCTATTTGCATATCTAATGAAAACCGAAATTGTAGACCAGCCAAAATTAATGCAAGACGAAAGATCCTTACACAATCATCTTGGTAAATTTCATTTTCATTGATTCCTGCCTGGTTTTTTATTCAGTGTCTATTCTGTCTTTGTGCAGGAAACTTCGAAAGGTTAGATTCTCGTTTTTTTTTCCTTTTTTTTTTTTCCTTCTTTTTTTTTTTTTTTTTTTTTTTTGTTTGGCACCGAGGACGATTCGGCGGAGGTCCTTGTCGAAAAATTTGCTTATATTTTGTCATTTTCATGGTTCACTGGCTGACAAAATTCTTGTTTTTTCACCCTTTTTGATTTAATTTTTTTTTTTGTTATTTTTTTTCTTCTCTGAATTTCGTTTGTCATGTATAGCAAGTTTGGTCTAAGAATGTTTTTGCGTCAAGCATATGGGGAGCAGTGAACTAATTTTGTTTTAGATTTTTTAAATTGTGTTAATAAACATACAAATCTTATTTGTCAGTTTAATTTTTTATAAACCTGTAAAAGACATCGAATTCTTCCACCTTCTTTACGTTTCAACCTACATTTAGGCACACATTCTGAAGGCCCATTTATTCAGAGAATGGGTTTCAAAACTTTAACATATATTTTAAAAGACCATAGATCCAGAAGATACGTCCTTAGTAATAAAATACTTAATTTAAAATCCTTATTATATCAGATTTTGTCCCCTCAAGATTTTCACCAGATTTTACAAATCTCACATAGGTCTTTCAGACAAATATTCCATTCAGAAACAACTCCTTTATTGGAAAAATTCTCGAAACTGGAATTTCATCAGTTTCAACAAACAAGGATTTTCCTTCCTAGATTTTGTCCTGGTCCTCCTTTGGAAAATTTATCCTCTAAGGTATTTACATCCAAGGAACTAAGTATTCTTTCAAAAGGACCAAAATTTGCAATGGCTCAAACACACGTAAATACTTCAGAAATTATTACGGGCGTGGAGTCTGCTTTTTTTAGCTCTCATGGTGAAGTCGAAAATCCAGACCTACTCAGAGGTGAAATTTTAAAGAGTATTTTTTATTATAGGCCATCTTTGTCACTTTCAACTCAATCAAAGGAAGAAATTAAAATCCTCCGAAATTTAAAAAAAGACAAAAACACAGTAATTAAGAAAGAGGACAAGGGAAACACAGTTTTAATTATTAATTTTTCAGATTATGAATTAAAAGTTAACACACTTTTAATGGATAATAATGTTTACAAAGAAATAAATTTTTATCCCACGGACAAATACACACAGAAGTTGAGAAATGAACGAGGAATTTTAAAAGATATTACACTAATTACCCCTCAAATGTACAGAAAATTTTATCCCAAAGGTTGTTCAGCCCCCAAGTTTTATGGTCTGCATAAAATCCATAAGAAAGATATTCCGTTACGTCTAATCGTAACATGTTATAGTTCTCCGGCTATGGGTATATGAAGTTTTCTTAGCCACAATTTTTACGCCTCTTTTAAGCACACTGAAATCCTATATTAACAATTCACTAGATCTTGTTGAGAAGTAAAAAATCAAAGTACAACAGCGAAGACAGTGCTATCTAGTTTTGATGCAGTTTCTATGTACACTTCATGCGATGTTCAGAATTGTGAGCAGGTTTTACAAAAAAAAGTAGAGGAAAATTCAGATTGGTCGGATTACAAAACTTTGGAAATTGATACAATAATGACCCTTGTCCGTCTTTGTAACCAGTACTACTCGTATTTTAAATTCCGAAACAAATTTTTTTTGCAAATAATGGGCTTATCCATGGGCAATATCTTGTCTCCTTATTTGGCAAATTTTTAAATGGATTTCATAGAAGAGTCTTCTGTGAATAGTTTCCACTTAAATTACTCCCGGTGGGTTCGTGTTGTTGTTGATCTCGTTTCTATTTGGGAGCATGGACAAGACTCTCTAAGAGATTTTTTGGCACATTTGAACTCTTATGATTCGAATCTCCAGTTCACAATGGAACTCGAAGATTCAGGTAAGCTGCCTTTCTTAGATGTTCTGATTATAAAAACTAATCCTGGTCTTGAATTTTCTATGTATAGAAAGCCGACTCATAATGACCGATATTTACATGTCTCGTCCCACCACCCTCCTTATGTGAAAAGAAGGGTAATAATCTCTTTCGCAGACAGAGTTTTAACAATTTGGTCCCGTAATCATATAACTTACGAGTTAAATTATCTCAAGGATATTCTTTTCTGCAATGGTTACCCAATCAAACTCATTGAAATTAAAATAGATAGACGATTAAAAAAGATAAAAGAACAAAATAGGGAGCTTGTCCCCCTTGATTCAGTTACACCGGCAATTGAGAAAAAAACTTTCATCGTTTTACCATACATCCCGAAACTTGGCGATAAACTTAGAAAAATTTTAAATAAACATAATCTCTCTGTTTCTTTCAGAACCGAACAAAAGGTTGAACATTTTTTTAACTCAGGGAAGGATAAAACAGACCCTTTACTGGGTAGTGGTGTCCACAGAATTCCGTGTTCTTGTGGAAAATTTTACATTGGTAGAACCCATAAACAACCAGGTGAACGTTTGCATGAGCACAAAATTTCAATAGACAAGTCCCTGAGATAAAAAAATAACAATGACAACTTTGATTCGGCATTGGCTTCGCCTATTTTCGTAAACCCGACCCATCTAATTCTGTTTGACGAGGCAACCTTAATATCAACTGTTAATGGCGTACCACAAACTTTTAAGGAGGTAATTGAGATAAAAAAATATATGAGCCAAAATTTATCAATAAATAGAGATACTGGAGATATTTCATTAAGCCCAATTTACGACAGTTTAATCTTGAAGGACTCAATCAATATTTTCACCCGAAAAAACTTAAAAGAACCTATTTGCATATCTAATGAAAACCGAAATTGTAGACCAGCCAAAATTAATGCAAGACGAAAGATCCTTACACAATCATCTTGGTAAATTTCATTTTCATTGTTTCCGGCCTGGTTTTTTTTTCCGTGTCTTTTCTTTCTTTTTTACATGATACTGTAAAAGGTTTTTGTATTGTTTTTTTTTCTCTTTTTTTTTTTTTTTTTTTTTTTTTTTTTTTTTTGTTTAGCACTGAGGACGACTTGGCGGAGGTCCTTGTCGAAATATCTGCTTATATTTTGTCATCTTCATGGTTCGCTGGCTGACAAAATCCTCGTTTTTTCACCCTTTTTGATTTTATTTTTCATTTTGTTATTTTCTCTCTTCTCTGAGTTTCGTTTGTCAAGACATTAAGTTCCCCAATCTATCCAAATAATTCCTTGATATTGCAGATGTTTCGACCAAAGACTATGGGTAACTTATAAGAATGGGAAGTGAAAATAGCATCGACAAAAAACTATCAACGCCATCTAATTTTTGAAATCCTTGGTATTTGTAAGCTTTGTTATCCTTTACCTGACAGGAAGTGAAATCAGAAATTTATAATTGCCTTGATTTTCCCAAACACACAAATGAGTTTCTTATTCATATTACTACACTGAAAGGAAGTCTTTTGGCACCAAACATTAGATGGTGTTAGTAGATTTACGTCGTCACTATTGCAGTTCCCATTCTTATAAATTATCATTGCTCTTTTGTTTTGACAATCGATACAAAAACTAAAAAATTTCTCACATTTGGCAATTTCGATCAAGGCAAGTTGTTGAGAGAAGAAGATGAATTCTCGAGTTCATGTGTCTTAGCTACGAAGGTCAGCCATTTCTTATACATACAGTATTTTCTATTAGAAAATGTATGGAAATTCTTTGAAAGAGGGGTTGGGAATTGCTGCCAGGAGGGATATTAAACAGAAGATTTTAGTTGGAAAAAAGTCTCAAGGAGAATTTTACTTGGGAAAACCCCAAGGGTGTAGCTTCATTATTTATATTGGGAGGGGGGGGGAGCAAGAAGGTCTTTCCTGTAGGGCTTCGCTGTAGTCGTGGTTGCGACTACGACTACGACTTGGCAAAATATCTCCTTATACACGGGTTTCAGTGTCTCAGTCCCTGGCAGAATAATAGTTCAATTTGGATCAACTCTTACATCGCTGCGCCTACAGACGTGCTTATTCTGGATTAATAATTTACAGAATAATATATCAGCATCCAAGCTGTTCCGATCCTGGGACCACATTTAAATACACACTTCCACTTGATTAGGAGAGGGGATAGCAAGGGGTTAAAATGTAAAGACAGCCCTTTTCTTCCTTAAGTTTTCAATTGGATATTTTGTCTCAACTGATAACGAAGAAAAGTTACTATTTAGCAGAGATATTATTCGGTTAAATTCAAAAACAATACAGATGACATATAAACAAGGCACATGCATCAAACAAACACAAATTAAGTGGTGGATTGGGCTGTTACTAAGGCTTAGAGCAACGAGCTGATGCAGACGAGTAGTGTACTGTAAACAAGCTTTGCAAATTACTGTACTGTATAGCTAAACAGCTGTGAGACTAAACCTAACATTTTAACTACGCACTATTTTAAAGAGCTTTTTCAAAAAGATCTCTGTGATGGGGTATACATTTATGGAAAGGAGGAGGAGGAGGTACGGGATATTTCTTAAGTCTAAAATTCCTTTCTCCATGTGAAGCTCGGTCTCCTAGTGCTGCATTTTAAAACTGATAACAATTGATAGAGAGTATGGGTTGGTACCCCTCAGATGTGAGCAAAAATTTCTAAATTGTGAGAAAAACATGCATATACGTATTGCTTAGATTCATTTTATCCTGCTTGCCACAGACATTTCGTATAGCATACTGATACAGATATAGAAATCACACAAGTAGCCGTGGTGTTACGTAAAATGCGACCAATAACTGTAATATTCCTGAGTACATTTACGTCAATTCAGTTTTTGGAACCGGTTTAAAAAATATTTAGAAATGCGAAAAAAGCAAGAAGTTAGCACGATATTGTATATAGAGGCATTTCTACCTTTATTCACTAGTATGTGAATCCAAAACGCAATGAATAGGACGTTATCAGCGCTTGTTAGCCGTTTCAATTACAAATAAGAGAATTCGGAGCTATATTCGAGTTTTGATTTAAATATTGAAAGTAAAAAATTGAAACAATTAAATTATTCCTGGACCTACCGCCCCCCCCCCCCTTTCTAACATGTAAGACCAAACTACAACCGATTTGACCTATCTAGCTACATTACGAACATTATTATAAGAAGCACTAAGCAATACTTTCTTTTTCGATGATTTCTTTCTCATGTTTTCAATGAAAAAGATTCTTGTTTTCAATGATTTGAAAACAATGATTTTGTTTATAAGTGATTCCATTTCTGTCCTGTTTGTCGATATAGAGGGTGTATTCATTTCTATTTTTGAAACTTTTAAAACAAGAAAATCCTGTCTTGAACAGACAGATTTTAGGAAGTAAAAGGCCCTAAACTATCAGGAGAAAACATTTGAGCTGAGCAAACGAGACGAAACAGGGAGTACAGTACAATTTCCGCAATTTTACCATTAACCAGATTCACCTATTTACTGGATGATAAGGTTTCGAAAGTGGTATATTTGTATAAATAATAATGTGGAACATATTAGAAAGTGTAATGGACCCCTGTTTTTCTTGTTTTTTCCAAAAATTCGTTGTAACGAACTGTAAACAAGGAGCGACCCGGCTCAATAGTAACCGAAACTCTAAGAAACGGAATTTTGATACCAGTATATAAATCAAAAGAATTGAATTTTAATGCTGATTTCAAATATATAAGTTTCATCAAGTTTACTTATACTCAGCAAAAACTACGAGCCTGAAAAAATTTGCCTTATTTTCGAAAAAAACTGGAAACGCCCCCTAAAAGTGATAAGCTCATAATGAAAATCAAACCATCAGATTCAGCGTAACAGATAATTCTACTGTAGATGTTTCAAGCTCTATCTGCAAAAATGTGGAATTTTGTATTTTTTGCCAAAAGAATGATCATGGATGCGTGTTTATTTGTTTTGTTTGTTTTTTTTTTCCAGGGGTGATCATATCGATACAGTAGTCCTAAAATATTGTGAAAAGGTTCATTCGAACGAAAATTAGAGGTTCTAGTGCCCTTTTTAAGTTACCAAAAAACTGCAGGGCGAATTGGCCCCCTCCCACGCTCATGGTAAAAAACTTAATAAATATATCTTTGAGGATGACTGAATCCACCACAGTTTCCGGGGGAAGGGCTTGTTACGGAAATAGGAATTTTGGATACAACGGAAGGATTTGGTAAAAGCGATTGACAAAGTTTTTGATTTTGTCGGACTTGGATAGACCCGCAAAATTTGATAACAAAATAACCAACATGAAAGGACCGACGTGATAGACAAATACAAATAGAAGCACATATGCACATTTACAGCCAAATAGACTTAACAATATACGGTAAGAAATAATTAGTCTATATTAGAGCTTCGTTCTCTGCATCTTTACCAAACTAATATAGCTGATTATGCCATGTATCATGTCTTCAATGAACACACATCCTACAAGTTTGGCTTTAGTGTATCTGCATGTTAAGTTGATTTGATTTCTTGGATGATTTTGTGTATATTGTCTCATACCTTCTTAGCTTACTCATAGCAGAAGCATGAATTATTGTCGAAAAAAAAAGAGAAACACCCCCTAAAAGTGATAAACTCTTAATGAAAATCAAACCATCAGATTCAGCGTAACAAATAATCCTACTGTAGATGTTTCAAGCTCTATCTGCAAAAATGTGGAATTTTGTATTTTTTGCCAAAAGAATGATCACGGATGCGTGTTTATTTGTTTTGTTTGTTCTTTGGGTTTTTTTTCCAGGGGTGATCATATCGATACAGTAGTCCTAAAATATTGTGAAAAGGTTCATTCGAACGAAAATTAGATGTTCTAGTGCCCTTTTTAAGTTACCAAAAAACTGCAGGGCGAATTGGCCCCCTCCCACGCTCACAGTCAAAAATCTAATAAATATATATTTGAGGATGACTGAATCCACCACAGTTTCCGGGGGAAGGGCTTGTTACGGAAATAGGAATTTTGGATACAACGGTTGGATTTGGTAAAAGCGATTGACAAAGTTTTTGATTTTGTCGGACTTGGATAGACCCACAAAATTTGATAACAAAATAACCAACATGAAAGGACCGACGTGATAGACAAATACAAATAGAAGCACATATGCACATTTACAGCCAAATAGACTTAACAATATACGGTAAGAAATAATTAGTCTATATTAGAGCTTCGTTCTCTGCATCTTTACCAAACTAATATAGCTGATTATGCCATGTATCATGTCTTCAATGAACACACATCCTACAAGTTTGGCTTTAGTGTATCTGCATGTTAAGTTGATTTGATTTCTTGGATGATTTTGTGTATATTGTCTCATACCTTCTTAGCTTACTCATAGCAGAAGCATGAATTATTGTCGAAAAAAAAGAGAAACACCCCTAAAAGTCATAAACTCTTAATGAAAATCAAACCATCAGATTCAGCGTAACAAATAATCCTACTGTAGGTGTTTCAAGCTCTATCTGCAAAAATGTGGAATTTTGTATTTTTTGCCAAAAGAATGATCACGGATGCGTGTTTATTTGTTTTGTTTGTTCTTTGTTTTTTTTTTCCAGGGGTGATCATATCGATACAGTATTCCTAAAATAATGTGAAAAGGTTCATTCGAACGAAAATTAGAGGTTCTAGTGCCCTTTTTAAGTTACCAAAAAACTGCAGGGCGAATTGGCCCCCTCCCACGCTCACAGTCAAAAATCTAATAAATATATATTTGAGGATGACTGAATCCACCACAGTTTCCGGGGGAAGGGCTTGTTACGGAAATAGGAATTTTGGATACAACGGTTGGATTTGGTAAAAGCGATTGACAAAGTTTTTGATTTTGTCGGACTTGGATAGACCCACAAAATTTGATAACAAAATAACCAACATGAAAGGACCGACGTGATAGACAAATACAAATAGAAGCACATATGCACATTTACAGCCAAATAGACTTAACAATATACGGTAAGAGATAATTAGTCTATATTAGAGCTTCGTTCTCTGCATCTTTACCAAACTAATATAGATGATTATGCCATGTATCATGTCTTCAATGAACGCACATCCCACAAGTTTGGCTATAGTGTATCTGCATGTTAAGTTGATTTGATTTCTTGGATGATTTTGTGTATATTGTATCATACCTTCTTAGCTTACTCATAGCAGAAGCATGAATTATTGTCGAAAAAAAAAGAGAAACACCCCCTAAAAGTGATAAACTCTTAATGAAAATCAAACCATCAGATTCAGCGTAACAAATAATCCTACTGTAGATGTTTCAAGCTCTATCTGCAAAAATGTGGAATTTTGTATTTTTTGCCAAAAGAATGATCACGGATGCGTGTTTATTTGTTTTGTTTGTTCTTTGGTTTTTGTTTCCAGGGGTGATCATATCGATACAGTAGTCCTAAAATATTGTGAAAAGGTTCATTCGAACGAAAATTAGAGGTTCTAGTGCCCTTTTTAAGTTACCAAAAAACTGCAGGGCGAATTGGCCCCCTCCCACGCTCACAGTCAAAAATCTAATAAATATATATTTGAGGATGACTGAATCCACCACAGTTTCCGGGGGAAGGGCTTGTTATGGAAATAGGAATTTTGGATACAACGGTTGGATTTGGTAAAAAGCGATTGACAAAGTTTTCGATTTTGTCGGACTTGGATAGACCCGCAAAATTTGATAAAAAAAAAAATGGAAGGACCGACGTGATAGACGAATACAAATAGAAGCACATATGCAAATTTACAGCCAAATAGACTGAACAATATACGGTAAGATATAATTAGTCTATATTAGAGCTTTGTTCTCTGCATCTTTACGAAACTAATATAGCTGATTATGCCATGTATCATGTCTTCAATGAACACACAGCCTACAAGTTTGGCTATAGTATATCTGGATGTTAAGTTGAGTTGGTCTCTTGGATGATTTTGTGTATATTGTATCATACCTTCTTAGCTTAGTCATAGCAGAAGCATGAATTCAAAATAAAACTTTGAACTAATGATTAATTGGTTTTATCTCAACTTAAAAGATGTTATTATATCATGAAACAGCCAAGTTATTTTAGCTTAGCCTTAAAATATCTTATATATTTAATTTTATATTTTTTTTATGGGGGGGGGAGGGGAGTTGAGACGGCTTTTGAAAATCCTAGGTGGGCAGCCGCCTTTGCTCCATGGTAAATCTCGTCCCTGACCTCTAGCTTAGTATTCCTTTATTCTCTTCTATAGTAAAAACTTTTCTAAGTAAAAAGTTAAGCATAAAAGAACAATTCACCATAAATAGAACAAATACTTATGTTTTTACAGCATATCATAGTTTGTTAATTTATGTTCATCAAGAGTAGGATAAACATATTGCAATGCACTTTCAAAAATATAAGTAACCATACAGAGCATGAAAATTTTGTCTTCTGATAGAAATATAAATAGTTTGTCTCTATATGTTGACTTCTGGCATACCCAGCTAAAGTTTATTTTCCATAAAAAAAAACTAAGTCAACAATGTATAGTATTTTAGCCATTTACTTGATAGACAAGCTATAGAGGAAAAGCTGCCACATAAGAACAAATAAATAAGGCAAAGCAGAGAAAAATAGATGTGCCAACATTTGAGTGAGAGCAGAGAAAATTTGTTCTGTTTTATTTTGAATTCAATTGAAAATTTAGCTGTTTCAGGCAGCTAAGGTACTCTAAAATTTTACCAGATCATGTTCTGCTCTCATCTGAATTCAGGCTTTTCCTTGCTATACCTCCTATACCAAATGGCCAAAAAGGTTGGAGAGGCGGCGTGCCCCCTACCACCCAGGGTTGCCAGCTTTTTAGTCCATGAATGTGTCCCTGAGCATCCAAAAATTGTCATTTTTGGTAAAAATGTGTCATTCTTGGAGTCTCAAAAGCTGAAGGTTCATTTTTTTTGCCACTTGCATTGTTGAACAAAAGACGCATTGCAAACCTCTTTTCAAAGCGGTCATTTAATATCAAATATTATGAAAAAAAAAATCCATGTAAAACATTCATTTAAACTGACTAAGTGTGAAAGCACAAAGGTATAAAAACCTGTAAACAGTAAAATATTTGCAATTCAATATAAAATGACAAATAATCAGCATTAATACGCGCAAATAATTATCATTAGTATTAAACATAAACTAAGTGCTCCTTTAAGCCTGTACAAACTTGAATCTAGCAGTTAAAGATTCAATAGACAGCAATTCTCTGGTCGTTGTTATGATTGGCCTTTCCTTTTCAGGTGAAGACAAATTGTTCTGTAAGAAAGGAGGATGAGTTTTACAAAGTTGGTGACAGTGATACTGATGATGAAAAAGAAAGAAGATCTAGGCCGGTGACAAAACCTGGAAGTTTTTCCAAGACTGTTCAAAAGTAGTGAACAAAAGTACAAAGTGACATGGGAAAAGGAAGCTCAGTTTTTGGAATGGCTTGGTGGAGGGACCGATGGGTGTTGATTTCTAGATAGAAAATATGTTTTTGAGGAGGACACTCCCCCACAACCCTCAGGGCAAGGGTTTCAAGTTGTGCCCTGGGGACAAATAAGGTTTTTATAGAAGGTGTTGTCGTAGAAACTTCAAAACAGGCTCATTCGATTGGAAATTCAAAGAGCTAGTACCCTTTTTAATAATAGAAAGTTCTTGGAGGGACATTAGCCCCCCCCACGCCCATCATTCCCCCAAACACATCCAATCACCATTTAGAGATAGTTGTTTTGTTCAGCGTAGATGTGCAGCATGATTTGTAGAGAGAAAATATGTTTTTGAGGAGGACACTCCCCCACAACCCTCATTGCAAGGGTTTTAAGTTATGCCCTAGGGGCATATAAGGTTTTTATAGAAGGTGTTGTCGTAGAAACTTCAAAACAGATTCATTCGATTGGAAATTCAAAGGGCTAGTGCCCTTTTTAATAATCAAAAGTGATTGGAGGGAAACTACCCCCCCCCCGACACGCCCATCCTTCCCCCAAACACATCCAATCAAAATTTTGAGGTAGCCATTTTGTTCAGCGTAGTTGTTTTCCAGATAGAAAATATGTTTTTGAGGAGGACACTCCCCTACAACCCTCAGGGCAAGGATCTTAAGTTATGCCCTGGGGGTGTATAAGGTTTTTATAGAAGGCGTTGTCGTAGAAACTTCAAAACAGGTTCATTCGATTGGAAATTCAAAGAGCTAGTACCCTTTTCAATAGAAGAAAGTGATTAAAGGGCAACTACCCCCCCCCCCACGCCCAGCATTCCCCCAAACACATCCAATCAAAATTTTGAGATAGCAATTCTGTTTAGCGTAGTTGATTTCCAGATAGAAAATATGTTTTTGAGGACAACACCTTACAACCCTCCCTGGTCTTCCATAACCATCAGGGCAAGGCTTTTAAGTTATGACATGGGGGAATATCAGGTTTTTATAGAAGGCGTTGTTGTAGAAACTTCAAAAGAGGCTCATTCGATTGGAAATTCAAAGGGCTAGTGTCCTTTTTAATAGTCGAAAGTGATTGGAGGGCAACTAGCCCCCCCCCCGCCCTTCATTCCCCCAAACACATCCAATAAAAATTTTGTGATCGCCATTTTGTTCAGCGTAGTTGATTTCCCAAGAGAAAATATGTTTTGAGGAGGAAACTCCCCCACAACTCTCAGGGGAAGGGTTTCAAGTTATGCCCTGGGGGCATATAAGGTTTTTATTGAAAGCGTTGTCGTAGAAACTTCAAAACAGGCTCATTCGATTAGAAATTCAAAGAGCTAGTATCCTTTTTAATAGTAGAAAGATATTGGATGGAAACTAGCCCCCCCACGCCAGTCATTCCCCCAAACACATCCAATCACCATTTTGAGTTAGCCTTTTTATTCAGCGTAGTTTATTTCCAGATAGAAAATGTTTCATTGAGGAGGACACTCCCCCACAACCCTCAGGGCAAGGGTTTTAAGTTATGCCCTGGGGGCATATAAGGCATATATATGTTTTTGAGGAGAACACTCCTCCACAACCATCAGGGCAAGGTTTTTAAGTTATGACATGGGGGCTTTTATAGAAGGCGTTATCGTAGAAACTTCAAAACAGGCTCATTCAATTGGAAATTCAAAGAGCTAGTACCCTTTTTAATAGTAGAAAGCTATTGGAGGGAAACCAGCCCCCCCGCGCCCATCATTCCCCCAAACACATCAAATGACCATTTTGAGTTAGTCATGTTGTTCAGCATAGTTGATTTCCAGATAGAACATTAGTTTTTGAGGAGGAAAATCCCCCACCCCCCACCGGACCAGTGTTGTAAGAGCGGCCCTGGGGGCAATATCAGGTTTTATAGAAAATGGTGTCGGATAAACTTCAAAACGGACTCAGTAGAATGGAAAGTCAAAGGCTACTGCCCTTTTGACTAGTCGAAAGTTATTGGAGGGCAACTAGCCCCCACCCCCCCCAAACCCCCCTTCTCCACGCCCGTCATTCCCCCAAACCCATCCAATCAAAATTTTAAGATTGCCATTTTGTTCAGCGTAGTTGTTTTCCAGATAGAAAATATGTTTTTGAGGAGGACACTCCCCCACAACCCTCAAGGCTAGGGTTTTAAGTTATGCCCTGGGGGCATATAAGGTTTTTATAGAAGGCGTTGTCATAGAAACTGCAAAAAAGGCTCGTTCGATAGGAAGTTCAAAGGGCTAGTGCGCTTTTTAATATTCGAAAGTGATTGGAGGGCAACTATCCCCCCACACCCTTCATTCCCCCAAACACATACAATCAAAATTTTGAGATAGCCATTTTGTTCAGCGTAGTTGATTTCCCGATAGTAAATATGTTTTTGAGGAGGACACTCCCCCACATCCCTCAGGGCAAGGGTTTTAAGTTATGCCCTGGGGGTATATAAGGTTTTTAAAGAAGGTGTTGTCGTAGAAACTTCAATAAAAGCTCATTGGACTTGAAATTCAAAGGGCTAGTGCCCTTTTTAATAGTCGAAAGTGATAGAAGGGCAACTATCCCCCCGCACACCCATCATTCCCCCAAACACATCCAATAAAAGTTTTGAGATAGCTATTTTGTTCAGGGTAGTTAATTTCCAGATAGAAACATATTTTTGGGGAGGACAATCCCCAACAACCCTCAGGGCAAGGATTATAAGTTATACCCTGGGGGCATATAAGGTTTTTATTGAAATCTTTGTCGTAGAAACTTAAAAAAGGCTCATTCGATTGGAAATTCAAAGGGCTAGTACCCTTTTTAATATTCGAAAGTGATTTGAGGGCAACTAACCCCTTCTCACGCCCACCTTTCCCCCAAACACATCCAATCAAAAATTGTTGGTAGCCATTTTATTCAACGTAGTTGAAAGTTTTGGAAATTAGGTCTTTAAGTATGACAACCCCTCCCCACTACAGCCCTCAGGGCAAGGGTTGTAAATTATGCCCTGGGGGCATATAAAGTTTTTATTGAAAGGGTTGTCGTAGAAACATCAAAAGGGCTCATTCAATTGGAAATTGAAAGGGCTAGTGCCTTTTTTAATAGTTGAAAGTGATTTGATAGCTACTAACGGCTCTCTCACGCCCACCATTTTCCCAAACACATCCAATCAAAATTTTGAGATATTCATTTTGTTCAACGTAATTGAAATTTCTGGAAATTAGGTCTTTTAGGATGATAATCCCCTCAGAGTCCTCAGTGAAAGGGTTGTGAGTTATGCCCTGGGGGCATATAAGATTTTGAATAAGGTTCGAAATCGAAAGGCCTAGTGCCCTTTTTAATAGTCGAAAGTGATTGGAAGACTTGACATTTTTATATAGTAAAGATCGATGTGGGTGCATTATATTATTTTGTTGTTGTTGTTGTTGTTTAGACCAGGGCACTTTGTATCGAAGGAGCTGTCATAGGGACTTCGAAAAGAGCTCATTTGATTGAAAATAGAAAGGGCTGATGCCGTTTTTAATAGTCGAAAGTGATTGGAGGGAAACTAATCCCCCTCCCACGCCAACCGTTCCATTTGTCTTTATGTTTAAAAACTAAATGGTGCCTTAAGATTAAATCTAGCCCTAGCCCCCCCACCCCCACGCCCATCATTCCCCCAAACACATCCAATCAAAATTTTGAGATAGCCATTTTGTTCAGCGTATTTGATTTCTAGATAGAAAATATATTTTTGAGGAGGAAAATCCCCCCCAACCCTCGTGGCAATGGTTGTAAGTTATGTCCTAGGGGCATTTATGGTTTTTATAGAAAGAGTTGTCGTAAAAACTTCAAAAAAGGCTCATTCGATTGGAAATTCAAAGGGCTAGCGCCCTTTTTAATAGCCGAAAGTGATTGGAGGGCACCTAGCCCCCCCCCCCCTACGACCATCATATCCCCAAAGACATCTAATCAAAATTTTGAGATAGTCATTTTGTTCAGCGTAGTTGATTTCCAGATAGAAAATATGTTTTTGAGGAGAACACTCCCCCAGAGCCCTCAGGACAAGGGTTTTAAGCTATACCTTGGGGGCATATAAGGTTTTTTATAGAAGGCGTTGTCATAGAAACTTCAAAACAGGCTCATTCGATTGGAAATTCAAAGGGCTAGTGCCCTTTTTAATAATCGAAAGTGTTTGGAGGGCATCTAGTCCCCCCACGCCCATCATTCTCCCCAACCCATACAATAAAAATTTTGAAATAGCCATTTTGTTCAGCGTAGTTGATTTCCAGATAGAAAATATATTTTTGAGGAGGACACTCCCCCACAATCCTCACGGCAAGGGTTTTAAGTTATGCCCTGGGGGCATATAAGGTTTATATAGAAGTACTTGTCGTAGGAACTTCAAAAGGGGTTCATTCGATTAGAAATTCAAAGGGCTGGTGCCCTTTTTAATAGCGAAGCGAATGAAGGGCAACTAGTCCCCTCCCCACGCCCATCATTCCCCCAAACACATCCAATCATAATTTTGAGATATCCCTTTTATTCAACGTTGTTGAAAGTTTCGGAAATTAGGTCTTTAAGGATGACAACCCCACAGCCCTCCGGGTAAGAGTTCTAAGCTATGTCCTGGGGGCATATAAAGTGTTTATTGAAAGCGTTGTCGTAGAAACTTCAAAAGGATCCATTCAATTGGAAATTGAAAGGGCTAGTGCCTTTTTTAATAGTTGAAAGTGATTGGGTAGCGACTAACACCCCTCTCATGCCCACCATTTTCCCAAACACATCAAATTAAAATTTGGAGATATCCATTTTGTTCAACGTAGTTGATAGTTCTGGAAATTTTGTTTTTTAGGATTATAAGCCCCTTAAAGCCTCAGTGCAAGGGTTGTAAGCTATACCCTGGGGCATATAAAGTTTTATTGAAAGTGTTGTCGTAGAAACTTCAAAAGGGCTGATTCAGTTGGAAATTGAAAGGGCTAGTGCCTTTTTTAATTGTTGAAAGTGACTGGAGAGCGACTAACGCCCCTCTCACGCCCACCTTTTTCCCAAACACATTCAATCACAATTTTGAGATATCCACTTTGTTCAACGCAGTTGAAAGTTCTTGAAATAAGGTCTTTTAGGATGATAACCCCCTCAGAGCCCTCAGTGCAAGGGTTGTAAGTCAAGGCCTTGGGGCATATAAAGTTTATATAGAAAGTTGTTATAGAAATTTTAAAAAGGACTCATTTGATTGGAAATTGAAATTGCCCTTTTTAATAGTCGAAAGTGATTAGAGTAATTAACCCCCCTCTTACGCCCATCATTTCCCCAAAAAAATTCAATCAAAGTTCTTGAAATTATGTATTTAAGGATGAAAAACCCCCCACAGCCCCAAGGGCAAAGGTTGTAAGTTCTGCGCTGGGGCCATATAAGGTTTTTATAGATAGAGTTGTCGTAAAACTTCAAAAGGGGCTCATTCAATTGGAAATTGAGAGGGCTAGTGCCCTTTGTAATAGTCGGAACTGATTGGAGGGTAACTAACCCCCCTCTATCGCCCACGCTTCCTCCAAACACATCCAATCAAAATTTTCAGATAGCCATTTTGTTCAACGTAGTAGAAATTTCTGTAAACTTGGTTTTTTTTATTTACACCCCCCCCCCCCCCGCAGCACTCAGGGCAAGGGTTGTAAGTTATGCCCTTGGGGAAATAAGATTTTTATTGAAAGTTTTGTCTTAGAAACTTCGAAAGGGCTCATTTGATTGGAAATTGAAAGGGATAGGGCCATTTTTAATAGTTGAAAGTGATTGGAGAGCGACTACTGCCCCTCTCACGTCCATATTTTCCCCAAACCTATCCAATCAAAATTCTGAGATAGCCATTTTGTTCAGCGTAGTTGATTTCCAAATAGAAAATATGTTTTTGAAGAGGACACTCCCCCAGAGCCCTCAGGGGAAGGGTTTTAAGTTATGCCCTGTGGGCATATAAGGTTTTTATAGAAGGCATTGTCGTAGAAACTTCAAAACAGGCTCATTTGGTTGGAAAGTCAAAGGGCTAGTGCCCTTTTTAATAGTCGAGAGTGATTGGAGGGCAACTAGGGCCCCCCCCGACACCCATCATTCCCCCAAACACATCCAATCAAAATTTTTAGATAGCCATTTTATTCAACGTAGTTGAAAGTTTTGAAAATTAAGTCTTTAAGGATGACAGCCCCTCCCCCCCCCCCACAGCCCTCAGGGCAAGGGTTGTAAGTTATGCCCTGGGGGCATATAAAGTTTTTATTGAAAGGGTTGTCGTAGAAAATTAATTTAAAGTGTATTACCAACCAAGATAGAAATTTTGCAGATAGTAATATTTGTCACTAATTTCATCCAGTAGTCATTAAGTCAGTTCAAGGCTCTATGCAAACAAAAAAATCTGACACCAAGAGATTTGACTAATTTTCTGGATTACTCAATTTTATTGAAACAAGCTACAAAGAAACCAATAGTATCAGTATCAGCATTTTGTCGTGAACTACAGATATTGAATCTTGACGAAAATCCAGGTATTGGTGGCTTGACTTCTTTCAAAGGTAAATTTTGAAGTGCCCATGTTACTAAATCCTCATTTTCCATTTTGGTCACGGTACAGGTGCTATAAACTAGTTTGCCATTTGGTTTCAGAAGTTTGACCGCCTGCAAAAGAAGCAGAGATAGATGTCTTAATATCATAATTGGTACGCGCACGTCATGCATATGGTAATTTTAATGAGATTTGAACAGCGTCTCAAAATCATGGGTGCATCAAGTACACATCAAGGGTGTATCAAATACTCCACCTCACATTAGGCGGAAGGTTTTAGAGTTATTGGCAGTGGTGATAGGGAAAAAAATTGCGGAGCTCCAAAAAGAAAAATGCCAAAAAACATTAAAAAATTTCGATGGTACAAGAAAAACACAAAAAGGAAAATAATGTGCGCATGGTATTGGGGGAAAATAGTCAAAAGTTGAGGATAAACTATGTTGTAATTAATAAGTGCGAATATAGAACAATGTAAACAGGATATAGTGTCCAATAAAAGATGATTTTCCTTCTTCTTGTTTAGATTATTGTGTAGATGCTTTGGCATAATCTCATTACTGGAATCAAATTCAGATCCTCTTTACGCTAAAGTTAAACTCTTTCTCACAACGCTATTTTTAAAATAATAAAACTATAGCGTAAAGAGCGATGCGTTGAGGAGGGGACAGCCCCTTTCAAATACAAAATAATTTCTGTTACTTTTAAGTTTTAATGTTGCTCCTTACTTTCAGTTAAAAAAAACTTGTTTTTTTAATTTAATTTTCAATACGCAGGATGCAAGTAGATTGCTAGTGAGCATCATGGTTCAGTATCGTTTTTTTTATTTATTTTTTTTAGGGGGGGGGGGGGTATTCATTTATTTAGCAGGTGCAAAAGAAATTGTTTTAATTATTAGTATGAATTAGATGAGTCATTGCGCACACTTTAGTTGACGTTAAATAAATTGTTATATTGATTTATTATTTAGGAAATAGTAAACAAAAAAGCGATGAATATAACGCAAAGCGCTAAAATTGGTTTTTCCTTCTCCTGAGAGGGTAAAATTTTTCCAACATAGGAGGGTAGCACACCGCAATGTTCCACATATGGCGAAACACATCTTCTCACTTACATAAGAGTTTGCAGTGCGGAGGGGCATGAAAATATTTCAAAATCATAAAATTAAATATTTCGGACGTCCAGGGGCCGAGTGCCCAATCCATCTCAGTATGTGACTGTGTTCAGACGATGTTCATAGTTCCTTATATCTGTTAAATTAGTCTAATGAGCTCAATGCTATCTTAAACGTACGATTCAATTTAAACAGAAACCTAACCACAGATATAACTTTGGACAAGAGGAATCAAAAGCCCTTAGACATAAACTAACAAGAAGACAGAGAACCTCAGTGGCCCTGATTCTTACCTTATCAATTTAGATTTATTGCATGGAAATCTGCGTTACTGATGATTAGGTTCTTCGGCTTATTTGGGCAAGTATCAAATTGGACAGGGCCGTATCCAGGATTTTTGGTTCGGGGGGGGGGGGGGGGGGGGTTTACCCGATTTTTTCCCTTGGACTTTGTCTAACATCCTCGAGCAACATTACGTTAGCCTGCCCCTTGTGAACGAGGACGCATCCACTAGGCATACTTTCGTATCTTTAAGGGTTTTTTTTTTTTTTTTTTTTTTTTTTTTATTTTTTTTTTTAGTAACGCAAAAATAAGACAAGTGTTTACATAAAGTTAAATACTACAAGGTAATATTTTTCGTTTTCTTTAGAGACAGCAAAAACATTTTACGCAAAAAGAAGCAAAATGGTAGAAGTAGTCTATAAACTTCTTAGTTTTTTTTGTTTTTTTTAGCTAAAATTAAGGACATATATCGATAAATCGAAATCCAGGTGACGATTTTTATTCTCTGCAAAAATGTCGATGACCTTGTCAGGGCAGATGTCAACGTCCCTATGGACTGCAAGGAGGGCTAAGCCACTCAATCGTTCTTCTCCTGTTGAATTTCTCAGCCAGGTTTTGAGCCTTCTGAGCGTTGAGAAACTTCTTTCCGGATTAGTAGTGCTAACAGGTAACGTCGCAAGAACAGCCAGAAGAAGAAAAACATTTGGAAAAAAGGTAGCGTCGCATGCCTGAAGCGAAGACACAGCACAAGTAGGCCTCTCTGATACCGGAACATTCTCCCACTTGATGCGTCATAGCTCAATTTCTTGCTTCAGACAGTATGGCTCGGTAAGAATATCGCATTACAGTACAACCAACGACTCCATGTGTAATGCCATCAGATAGACAGAAGCAACTTTGGTAGGAGAAAGGACGCTGAGAATTGACAGCAGGTTCTGGTGAAGTACAAATCATTGTTTCAGCTCAGAATTGAAGTGGTCCAGGATAGGAATAAAAAGCGAGGTTCTATAGTTGTTGAAAATGTCTGGATCGTCTGCATGCAAACTCCGGCTACCTCTTGTCCTTGGATGAGTCATCTCCAGTCCTAAGTCGCTGCAAAACGCTGGGCTTCGTTGAAAATAGATGTGAAAGCAGTAGCAGCATTTCCCTACATTTCCTTTGTTTTTGAAAAGACAGTCTCCACGTGCCTGCATGCAGCTGCCAAATCATAGTCAACTGACTGAAGAGTCTTGCCCAGTGGAAGCGTAAGGCAGAAAAGCTCTTTGACCACATGGAGACAAACAACAAATTGCGACTGGTTCATCGTGTCCAGCAACTGCACCGCTTTTGCAGAAGTTTCTGCATTTCCGTTCTCTTCAAGAGCTTCCAGGGATCGCAGGATTGGTCGGTACATCTCAAGAAAATGCACGACTGAATCGTGGCGCTCCACCCATCTTGTTTCGCAGATTCCGGTTAAAGTATGTTCCCTCGAATCCGGTAGTATTTCGTTGATCCTCTTTTTTAAATTCTGTGTCCTGAGTGGGGAAGTATGGTAAAAACTGCAGACTTGTGACGAGACACCGAAGAAATGCTTAAACGCCAGAATAGAGCATACAGAAGAGATGACCAAGTTGAGACTGCGCACTACGATGGACGTAAAGCGCCTTCGGATACTTTTCACGTATAACATCCTGGACACCCCTAAGATACCCACTCATCGCTGCTGCACCGTCATATCCCTGACCAACCATCTTGTTCAGATTAAGACCAGGGCTTTCGACAAATTACAGGATTGATGAAACCAGCCCTTGCCCAGTCAAATCAGAAACAGGGGTATAACCAAGAAAGTCCCCATGTAGATTCCCTTTGAAAGTGTAGCGGACGCTAACAGACAGCTGCTCGGTATTCGAAACGTCCGCCGTTTCATCGGAAAGCACCGAAAAGCATGAATTTGCGTTTACTCTTTCCGCAATAACTGCTGAAGAAGCTCCCCGGATGCGGTGATAACACCTTTCTGGATGATGGGAGAAAGATATGTGGCATATCCGGCCGCAGAAAGAAGATGGTTTTTCAGAACATCGTCACCGTGTCCCGCCCTCAGCCGCAGTAGTGCTCGGAAGTTCCCATAATTGTGAGAAGGTTCTGGATCCGAGACCGAAATGGGGCCGGAATCGTTGGTACCACGAAGGGCAAGCTGTTGCCGCCCACAAAATATCCCCGTCTCAACAATTGGTTGCAACTTCTGGCGATTTTCTTGAGCTTGCGCTTTCCTCGCCGCGTCTAGTTGGTGCACGATATTGTCCTGCCTTTTCTCCGAGACAGGAATGAAGTTTTCAGCCGATACGATGAAGTTTCTATGAAACTCTGCTTGTTGTTGAGCTGTGAAGCACTCTATCGCATCCTTCCAGTTCCTGAATGGTTTGGTGACTAGATTCCTCAAGTGCTGGTGGCAGCCTTTGCCAGCTGTCTCTGACGAGAACAGAACGCAAAATCTGCAAAAAGCAGTGTCCTCAGACGGAGAGTAGAACAACGAACTGAAACTAGCGAGCCAAGTTAACTGAAACTTCAGCTTCCGTTTTCCGGATACTGGAAAAATGTAGGAGATATCTGGAGTCCAAGGGCTCTTCAGCAAACGCAGTTTAGAATTTGCATCGAGACTGGATGATTTGTTGACAAAACGACCGATGTCAGTTGCAAACGACGACAGAGAATGGGTTGGTGCAGGTGCGTGTTGCGTCGTGGCTGGTTCCAGTATGCGTGATTCAGAAGCTTCAACGATGACTCCAGTGCCCTTCAGATCCACAGGTGTAGATGAATGCTCCGCAGACGTCCCGCTAACGCCACTGTCAGAAACATCCCTGGTCCGCTTGGGCGCGAAAAACGACGTAATGTCACACTTCCTCTTCATGTTGAAAATCGCTCTTCTCTTATCCAAGTCCGAAATTGAACTGAACTGAGCTGACAATCTTGCACTCTCTTATAACATTTACCTCGAGCCTCCATTAATCCTAATTTACAATGCAAGGTCTGACCTAATTTACTTAATTTAAATCCTAATTTACCTCAAGCCCCCTTTAATCCTAATGTACTATGCAAGATCTAACCTTGCATAATAAGGCGAACATGGGGTTACCTAATTGCGTAAGCTGATCACAACCTTTTACCCACAAAATTCTAATAGGATTTTTGTATGCCACAAAATACAATAGGATAATAGCGAATATTAACCCTAATTTGCTATGCAAGGTCAGGTAAACATGGGGTTACCTACGGTTACCCAATTGCGTAAGCTGATCAGAACCGTTTACCCAAAAAATGCAATAGGATTTAGTGTGGGAGCATATTTTTTTCTGGTAAGGTTTTGTCTTTACAGGTATTTTTTAGACTAATTTTCGACACGGTCAAAAATCTTCGGGGGGAAGGGGGGGGGTTCAAACCGGGTAACCCCCCTCCCCCTGGATACGGCCTTGATATTGGATACAATCAGAATTACAAAAAGAGATACAATTTAGACAAGCAGGGACGATATGTTGGTCTTCTTTGATGGAGGGGGTGGAGTATAATGAAGAAAGCAAATTTTTACCCCTTTTTAGAATATTGTTTTCTTTTTTTGCATATACTTTGTAATTTTTGAATCCTGTGACTATTGCTTCAAATACATACACCAGTTGAATAAGTCAATCGATTTTCGTTAATGGTGTCAAAACTAGAATTTGTCAATTTTAATTAAAAACAATCACCTGTGCAACCGAAATAAAGTGAATTGCCAAGTTCACACGGAAATTGTCTAGAAGCAGATCTTAAAAATTCAAATAATTTGAAAGTTGCACTGCTTCTAATGTGACCTCTTTTCATACATAAGCTCAAAATCAATTTCCATATGAATTTCAGCTTGGTAGCTTAAATAATTTCGAGTTTAGAGCATCAAGTCATGAGTCATACCCAAGTCACAAAAGAAATCATGTAAAAATACAAACGAAAAACCACCTATTTTTTACTCATTGAATACTTACAGTCGCCATGAGCTTCTTTTGCAAATTTGGGTAGGTTTTAAGCTCTTTAAAACTCATCTTATTAAATAACTGAGGTCTTTGTCCAAGTGCTGAACATGGGGCGTCGAGTAGGATTCGATCAAATATTTCCCCTGCAAAAGGGGGCTTCTCGGTTGAGCCGTTTTCATCGTAAGCTTTAGTAGCGTCAAAAGCTATGGCGTTCACGTTTGTTATACCAAGCCGCATACAGTTTTCTTTTATATAACCAATCTTTTTCTCTGTTTTGTCCAAAGCAACAACTTGACCCTGAGGAAAATAATTTAAATTAGCAACGTTCTAAAGTTAAACATTATGCAAAAAAGAAAAAAAAGTTCAGTACGGCTCATAGATTTTCCTGAAACCAATGATCAAATATTCAGCACCATTTGATGCTTTCTTAAATAAAAACGAAAAAAAAAACGTAAGAATATAACATAATGAACATTAGAAACGAAAAAAAGAAAGAAAAAAAATGGTGTGAAACCACTTCTTGTGATCAAATCTTCCACGGTTTCACATAAAACTCACTCCATCAATTCATCACTCCATTTTACGTTGTCAAAACCATAAGTAAATTAAAAAATGTTTGATCAACTGCCCATATCCTATTTTAATATCGGAACGTGGATTATTTCTTTTAATTACCCTTCTTTACTCGCGACATCTGGTTACAATAATTTTACACTTAATTCATTTGACAAAACATGTATTACGTTTAGAAAGTACAATAATTTTTTTTTTAAATAGCAACATACTGTAAATAATAGAAATAAAAGTTCATTTTGACTTTTTAAATTCACAAAAAAAGTTTTACTTTTTATTTCAATTTCAAATAAAAAATTATGACAGCTGGGCTGACCCTTAGCCCCCCCCCCATTGCACTTCCTGACTGAAGGGCCACAAAACGGAGATCCGCACCGCCAGTTTAAACCTCAAGGGTCTAGTGCCGTTGTACTTACTTACTTTTTACTTAGTGATGACGGAGAGGCAAAAGGGAATTACAAGAATTAGCCCGCGCGACCGTGATCAACTAGAACAGGTTAAATCCCCACAGCAAGATTAGTCATCACTAGCTGCAAAGCTAGGTGTAAGAATAGGCATAAAAAAGAAACAATAGCGTATACTATTTTGTGAGGAAACGGAAACCTATTGACTGAGAAATACTCGCTTGACTTCATGCACCCTTTGTACAGCGCCACAAGATTGTTTTTAGTGCTAAAAATTAGGGGTTGACTGCGGGGCGCCGACACATTCAAATATATAAGTAGATTTCTCCCTAGGGTTCTCAGACTTTTATGAGCCAGAAGTCAATTGAAAACCAGCCTGGTTTTAGATTTAAGTTTACTGAAAACATATAAAAACATATAAAAACTTTCTATAAAATTCAAGCAAATATTCAAAAAAGAAGCAGATATGGAGAACACAACCACGCCACCATCTTCAGACAGAGGAAAATCTTTAAATAATGGGAGGAAACTATGACTTAATACCAGTTAACAAAAATCAAAAACAATATAGGAGACTAAATGGCCTACTGATAAAGTTATGAAGTTGTGTCGTAAACCCAAAAGTGTTGGCTCCACTTAAGCCTTCCAGGCATTTGACGATCCTTATTTCATTCTATTCATATCTTGCAATGTATGGACTATATACACCGTTGCAGATTTTTACCACAGATTTAATTAGTGTTACAACTTCTCAATAAACCGATTTACTAAGTTGGAATTCAGTAAAATATTTATGCTTAAGTGTTACAAATGAAAAGATGAATTTTTGCACAAACGTAGCCCGCGGAATTTATATTAACTACGTAACAAACGAAGTTTATAAATCGAAAATAATAGTTTCAACCTAAGTTTTGGCGTAACCTATCTAATTTTGACATGAATATATTTTTGGACGGAAATTTATTTCTTCTTGATCTCTTGTTTTAGAATTTTTTAACACCTCTTGTAGATAACGTGGCTTCTTTTACTTCCCGATATCTTCGGCAAATGTCAGATTGAGCAGACTAGTCCATTATAACTTCTCAACTATGTGCCGTTTCTCTTTCCACTCTTTCTTTGCCCAAGAGATATCTTAGCGTTATTTGTAGGAACAAGCCCAGATTAAACTATACCAGATATGACAAATACAGAGTAAAATGGAGCACACAAATTCAAATTCTCGCTAACATATGTTTTACAAAGAGTAATTTGTGGATTACGCTAACATCAAAGAAAAAATTATTATTTTCCAGAGAAAGTGTGAATAGATTGTTTTGGTGCCAGTCTGACTGACCGTAGTTTAATCGGTAACCTACGAGAAAAATGCGGTTCAATCCTGTCTTCTAGGGAGAGAAAGGTCGAGATGGCTAGGACACGTTCTATGGATGAAGGATGACAGATTGCCAAAGGTCTTCCTGGTCGGCCAACAATCTAGCTCCAAAAAAAGCAAGTTGTCCCTGAATGGGGTGGGAGGATATCATAGAGAAAGATTTAAGGGAAATTGGAACTTCTTGGGAGGGTGTAAAGAGAGATGAAGTAGGAGTGTGCGTGGCTGTATTGGTCTCAGGCAGCTTGGTGCCGCAGTCAGTTATTGGTAGTAGGAGTAGTAATTTCAGGAAACGATGTACACGTTTTCCTACCAGTACTTTAGTCAGTATCCATAATATTCGTAAATAGAGGCAATAGACCTTTGTGTCCTAAGTCTCGACTCAGTTCAGTGAGCACACCTATAATTCCAATAATAAAAACAGATAGATGGCACTCATTCTTTTTAAAGAGATTTTGTAACGAGAAGACGCCACCGTTGTAACTCCTTAAACTTGTGAGGTGAGCTTGGAAAACAGTAACTTTTGAAGGAATACTACAAATAGATGGTTACCTTTCGTAGCAGCAATGAACCGAATCCACTTTATTTTGGTTTCAGCTCAACTCTCTTTTGTTTCATTCTACTGGTACCTTCATCTCATGCAACCCTTCACCATATAAAAGATCGCCCATCTTAATAACTCAATTACTGAAATCTGGCCTGTTAACTATCGGGGATTACAAAAAGAAAACAAATAGTTACTTCATTTCTTTTTTTCTCGTCTAATTTCTTGCGATCTTCGCGCAGCAATAGAAAGAAAACTCAGAGAATTTACCGTGTTCTTCATCAGACTTGCAATATGAGTGGTTTTACCACCGGGTGAGGCACACATGTCAAGAACCATTTCGTCTTCTAATGGCTCCAAAAAATGGCTGGCAATAACCGATGGTAAGTTTTGAACAAAACCGAGATCTTGGATTATGTCATAATTCAAGTTTGGACAGTCAAAGACTCTTTCGTACAATCGGATTCCAATTCCCCTGAAAAAAGAGGCTAACAATAAAGCGTTATAGCTAGAGGTAGATTAATGCCTTTTAGAATCGCAAAACTAGAAAAAGTGAGGCAAACTTTAACAGGACTACAGTTCTAAAGACATTACCTTTAAATGAGCTTCCAAGGATCATACACAGGGGGCGCTTACCTAAAACGTCGAATTTTAAACAGAAACTTAAATAACGAAACCAGAAACTTATATTAAGAAAGGGCCACTAATATTGCATTTTTATTTAAAATAGGGCACTCATTTTTACATTAGCTGGTTAAAAGCCAATTACAAAATACCCAACAATTTTTGAGATATTCAAGCTGTTTCTTAAAATAATTTTTCAAAATACAATGGCTTACCTTTCAAGCTTTAGGACCCCAACGTTGCATCTTATAGCAGCCGAGAAAATTTTATAGCCTTGCAGAAAGTGCAGAAAACTGTTAATCTAGAAAGTCAAGTCGCTGAGAAAAAAAATGTCCAAGCTATCAAGCACTGCTCTTTTGCATTAGTTTTGTTTTATGAAGGAAAGGGCTTTTTTCCTCCTCATTAACTAATACAAGTTCTTCAATTACTGGATAAAATATTTGTGTCTTACAAGTTCCTCCACTCCCACCCCTACTGTAAGATGTGTTCAATTGTTCCTCTGCAATAGGATACTTTGTGAAAATCCAAAAATTGGATTGCTTTATCGAAGATGATACCCTTTTTCAATGATAACGTTAAAAGAACAGGTACGTAGATAAAATGCTACAGAATATGCAAAAAATACCTGCTTATACTTTTTATGTCTTTTTTTCTGTTTAAATCGGGTAGATACGCTGTATGACGTGGCGTTAAGACGCGGGATTCTGTTCAAATATACTGAACTCAGTTTTATAAATAGAATCCAAGCGCCGAGCGAATTTGTGACTCAATCCAAGAAAGAGTTTAGCGTCTGATCCCCACATAGGAAGTCATTACTTTCTGCAAAAAGAAATTGGTACAGAGGGAGGTGTTGGAGGGGCTTACTTTGTTACTCCAAAATCGAAAATTCTTGCATGATTCTGGTTCACGCAAGATGTGGCATGCCAACCATTTTGCTAAAAAATGTCACTAGAGTGAGCGGGGGACCACATCCCTACTTTGGTACTCTAATAATAGAGATCCCTGACAACTTGGATTGAGGCAATATACGACGCGTATACCCTTCTGCTTAAAAGATGGAGGAGAGACGGGGTGAAAGAGAGGTCTTTAATCCATTTTGTGCCTCCACCTTGGTTTTGCCCCAAAACAGGAGTAAGGCCCCTTTTGACCATGGTAATTAATCGATTTTTCTTTCCAGCTTATCCAAATGGTCAGTCAAAATTACTAAAATGGTATATCTCATAAAAACTAATTTTGTTTGAAAAACTAATACAAAACACTTTTATTATATTACTAAGAATTATTGTTCAGCATTAAAACAAAGTTGTATCTCCTCTAACCCTAAAGTATATTTTCTTAGTATTCACGTTGCTTGGAGTTGTATAACGACTTTCATTTATTAATGTTAAATTTGCTCGATTTTGGACATGATTTTTTCGCTATTGTGATTACTTTGACTATTTTGTCCTAAGTGATTTGATGGATGAGTAAGGTCAAGACCTTGTTCAAGTGCTCATTTATCTCAATTACTAAATTAGGAAGACAGCTTTTTTTGTTTACCAAATAATTACCTGTAATATATTATATCTTCCCTAAAGTATATTTTCTCAAGCAATGTGAGAACTATTGCACGTTGAGGAGACCCCTATGATACCTTTCTTGTCTCAAACCCGAGCACAGAAAAATAAAAACAGAAATAGCAGAACTTTCGAACCGGTGTGAAGATGCTCCTTTTGTACATCTCCAAATTTTTCTGTTTATAATTCTAAGATAATATTTGAAGATTGGGCCAGGGGTCCACCGCAAATCCTTGGCACTTTTAAATTTTAGCCAAACTTCGATCTGACTCTGTTGCCTACTTTTTGTCTACAAGAGGATAGATTGTGACCCATAAGCATAAAAATGACCAAAAATAATAAAAAGCTAGGTGGAAAATTTTCAGATATTTCTATCTAACATATACTGTACAATTGTATTTGAGCTGAAACACTGTATACTTTAACTCAAGGCCAAGTTGAAACCTCCTTTTCAACCCAAGGCATAAATTATATGGAATTTTCGTTAAGCATATGTATAAATCTGTCCTGAGGTACAAAATTGTCGTAAAAACAGCAGAAGTTAGATCCTTACTTCTTTCTTCCGAAAAAACTGAAATGGGCTGCATAAAAAAAAAGTATATCTCATTTCTATTTCCCATAGGAATGGGAAAAAAGTACATTTAATATCCCTTTAAACGTTCAGTTAATTCCTCATGATTTATTTTTTTTTTTATAATTATATATGTTTAACAGATGCCTTAATCTAGATTCCGACATTTAACAAGTTTTGTTAAATGAATTAGATTTAATTCCAAAGAGCTACAGACCAGTATTCAGCCTTTTAAAGCTTACTTTTGTTTCCTTTCTTTGTGCAAAATTTATTTTTACTTGCGTCGTTGCGCTTAACCACTTCTTCTACTCTAACATCATTTTTCATTTTCGATGTTTTATAGGGTTTAGAGGCGTCAATTCACGAACTACAGGGGGAGGGGGAATTTTTTTTGAATTTGAATGAATACAGAAAAACTTATTTTGCAAATATAGGGGGGGGGGGGGATTTGTTGTTTCTTGTCAATTTTCTTCAATTCAAATACCAAAAAAGGTACTTGTTCAATTCCAGAGGGGCAAAAATATCGGGAGAAATTATCCTTCGCCGTTGGTGTCCCTGGTAAATAGAAACCAGATACTTCGTTGATCTAACTGTATTAGGTAACTGTAGCTCCGGCATGACAATCACTATCGCACCTTTGTACCGCACAATATGTTTGAACTTGTATGACTGAATTTACTTTTTAATTTGATTTTCTTTGTGAATAAATACTTCCAATTTAAATCAAAGAAAATCAAAACTAAGGGGAGTTTGTTCACCAGAGTTGTTTTTACCAGCTGTAAATTCCATCTATGTTTCTTCTATTTGCCTGATAGCCTATTTCACTTCCCATTGAAAACAAAAGATCAGCTTACTTTATCGACAGTGCGGGTCCAAAAAGTTCATGCCGAAAGACACAAGCCTTGCCATTACCCAAAAATACTTTTTCACCAGTGAATTTTTCAGCATAACCTCGCAAACATTTTCCTTTTATGTCAGCGTATACAGATACTGTATCTAACTTCGATAAACCTAAAAAAGAATTTTCTTTGTAAAGTTAATAAAGTAATGTTAATACTGTAATTTATAATACTGTAAGTAAAGTAAAGTTAATACTTGTAATAAAGTTATTTCTTTGTAAAGTAAAGGTAATACTAAAAATGTCCTATAAAAAACATTGCCCTTACTGGGATTCGAACCTCAGTCTCTCTGCTAACTGCTAGTACATGAAGAACGGTTAAGTCACATGCAGCACTTTCACTTGGAATGGTCTCCAGAGGAACTTAATCCCTAAGAATACGTCTGTTAAGTCCTTCGAAATAAAATTCAGTAGTTCAACCCTACTTAAAAAATAAGTCAACTCGTGGCATCGTGATTTTTAATAGCCATGCTCCATTGAGAATTTACTTAGCTACAACTACCCATCGAACCTATCCTCAACAAGCTATTTAAAGTTCTAATGTAAGTTCACCGCTAGTAATAATATCGTAAATTAAATTCTATTGTCATGAAACTTGGTATACAACAGGCCAATTACGTTTTATTCAACTTTTAAAAAATAAATGGAACTAAACTTCACGCAAGCAGGATGGGGAAGGGGTTTACCCAGCCTGGATCTGCTACTGGTTTATGCAAAGGTAATTTATTTGAGCATTTTCAACCTCTTATTTCCATTTTCAGCGGACTAATAAATTCGTTGCTACTGCCAATTTTGGCAGCTGACAAACAACTCTAAAACTCCCAACTTGACACGAAAGAATAGATGTTTTATCGATAATCCTAAGACAGTTGAACAGAGTCACTCAAGAGTTAATCGTAATTAAATCAGAGCATAACTGCCTGTGTTCAATCCCACTTTCTATGGCTAAAACAAAGGAAAGGTTAAGATGGCTGGGCAAAATTCTCCAGTGAAGGATAACGGATTGCCGAAGATTGTACTTTTTTCCTATTCGTCTGTAGTCAAACAAAAAGCAGGTCAACCCTAAATGGAGTGGGAGGATGTCATAAGTAAGGATTTAATGGAAATTGAGACTACATTGGAGGGAGTAGAGTGAACCTTAGAATAAATTGGTGGGGGGGGGGGGGGGTGAGCGTGAGTAGCTGCGTTGGCCTCAGGCGGATTGGTGCTGAAATGAATTGTTAGTAGTAGTATAGCCACCTGATGAGTATACTCCAAGTCGACATAAGTGACAAAAAAACTTTGAGTCTTGTTCCCACATAGACATGGGCGTAGGCAGCATATTGTCTAGGGGTGGAGCAGATATTGCCTAGGGGGTGGGGGGGGCAGTCGATAGTGTGATGGAGTTTTATCAACTGCTTTTTCCAAACCATCTGCTTTTTCAGCCATATCTAATGTAAATTTGAAGGTCTAGGGGGGGGGGCAGTTGCCCCCCTCCCTACACCCAAGCACATAGAGTTACTATTTTTACGACGCATTCTCATATTTTAAGGATTAAATTTGTGCAAAAATAGAACTTGAGAATATTCATATAGGCATTTGTACACAAAAAGTATCCAACTACCTATATTTTGTCCAGTCCAGTTACCTGTTTTATAACCTAGAAATTCATTTAGACTATATACAAAGTCCCCTTAAAGGTTCACCGAATGTATTTTGGATCTTATACAGTAAGAGGCTATTTGATGTCACATTTAAGCATATATCTCTTATAGTTTGAGAAAACAAAAATAGCCAAGCTATTAAGCTTTTGAGTTAAAAAATTTTCTCCGTGAGCAGTGCAATTTTAATGCTAATATATAAATTATGACTAAATTACGTGTGAATATTTATAATATTACTGTATACATAATTATAAATAGATTATTTATGTGAGCACAATTCCAAAAGTGACAACCCGTATAATATGATAGAATCAAAACAGTGAATGTGGGCATGATTTTACACTATAAACATTATATAAAAAAAAATTGAGCTTAAAGGAATGATGGGTAATAAGTTTGGATGTAGGCTTATGGTTTGACAATGATAGTGAGGAGAAGTTGAAAAAGGTACTAGTTGAAGATAGAGTGCCGGATTCATTTATTCAGAAGAGCAAGGAAATGGCAAGGGAAGGGGATATAGCAGGTTCTGTTGAATTTTTGACAAGGATTTTCTACAAGATAGGAAGTAAGGTGGCACCTAGGAGAAAAAATGTTTGGGGTACTGGTTTGATGTTTTTTTTTACAAGGAATGTGAGGATAAGAAGAAGGAGATTTTAGAAGCTTTTAGATTGCTTAAGGCCAGTAGCACAGTTGGTCTTGAAAAAAGGTTGCAGGTTTTTAGGGACAAAGGAAGGGGATATAAAAGGCTATCTAGTGGAAGAAGAGATGTTTAGAAGAGGAAGAGAGTAAAAAAATAGGAGAAAAATTTAGCGTGAATGATGCAACGGAGTTCTGGAAGTTAGTTAGGAAATCATCAGAAAATAGGAGGTTGTCTGATTCAGTTCCTCACGCCGACACCTGATCAGAATACTTAGAACAAAAATCCGAAGAGATATGCACCAAAGGGGACGAAGATAGATCTGATGAGGAGGTGGATCATTTAGAAGAGAAAGTCGGTATGGAGTTGGATTCAGAGGACGCTAAACTACTGGAGCCGGTTAGACAGGAAGAATAATGACATGTGCTGAAAAGCATGAGAGGGATTCGGCACCGGACATTGACAGAGTACCCACTAAACTGTTAAAACGGTAAAGAGCATGGATATTGCCAGCGCTTGCATCGATATTCTCTGCAATTCTAAGTACACCTCTGTGGCTGTAAAACTGGCAGATATCGGTTTTGATCCCATTATTTAAGAAAGGAGAAAGGATCCTACACAAGAACTACAGGGGGATAAGTCTAGGAAGTTCTATTAGTAAGCTATTTTTTAGAGTGTTGTCTAAAAGGATGGATAAATGGCTGCATTGTAAAGGTAGATTAGCTGGTTCAGGCAGGGTTTAGGGAAAATTATAGTACAGTAGATCAAATTTTTTGCTTGCAGCTTTTAGTTAGTAAATATACGAGGTATAGAAAAAATAGGCTATATACGGCGTTTTTGAACATTGGGGGAGTATTTGATGAAGTTTCGAGGAGTATGTTGGAAGGGGTGTTAGTGAAGTTACGATTGCCAATTAGCTTAATAAAAGTTATAATTAGAATGTATGAGGTGGTTAATGTAGTTAAAAGTGGTTAAAGTTGAGAGAGGAATTTGGGACAGTATTTGGGGGCACCCACCCGCCCAGAGTCTCAGACAAGTGACCCAAAAATTTGAAAAATTTGTGAAAAATTAAAATATTTTTCAGAATGTGTAGCTGAGCTTGGGCAATTAATAGATACTATTTAAACGATAAAGACGGCTTAAAATGATTGTTTACCTGTTACCTAAAGCAAATTTTATGGTCCTATGTCAATTATAAATTCTTGGTCAACCTTCTTAAGACCATAGGCAAGCGTGTCTTGCTTGCCTCTCATTACAGGCAATCTGACGGTCTTATGTCAATTTTAAATTCTTGGTTAGCATGCCTGAAACTCTAGGCAGACAAAACTAACAAACAAGTATGTTTCTAATAAGAGAGTCATGTATACTCCCGCCATTTACCAGTGCCCCAGCCATTTAAACATTTGCCTCTCAAATACTTGGACTATCTGTCTTGGCTTTTCTCTGTCTACAATTGGCCATGTCTTGATGCAACCTACTGCAAAATACTTGATAGCTTTAATTCATTGGTGGTTAAGCACTCAAGGCAGATATTTCTTACTCAAGGCCAGTTTTGAGTAAGTATGTCTTAAACAGGGATGTACTCTATCACAGCCTTTATTCTCTCTTTTTATTAATGATATTGAGGAGTATTTTAGAAATAGAAATGTGCGTATGTTAAATTTAATGTCCCTGGAGCTGTTTTGTTTAATATATGCAGATGACATAGTATTGCTTGCGAAATCGGCTCCGGATTTGCAAAAGATGCTGGAGATTTTGGATAGTTATTTGAGGAGTAAAAAAATAGTTTTAAATATTGATCAATTAGTTATACTAGTTTTTGGAAAAGAAGAAAGGGAAAAGAATAAGTTTTATTTTAAAGGGAGAGATGACAGAAGTTAAATATTTTATTTATTTGGGATGTAAGTTTACAAGTTCCGGGAGGTGAAGTGAGCAGGTGCAAATAGTGAGTTGGAAAGTCATAAAGCTTCATGGGCGTTACTGAAGAGCCCGCTTAGGCATCTAGGACCGGCAGAAATTAAGCTACATAAGAGAATTTTTTAGACAAAAACAGGTCCAATATTGAGTTATGGTGGGGAAATTTAGGGGTTTAAAAAAAGGGGGAAAATAGAAAGAATATATTTAGGACATTTCAGGAGACTTTTAGGGCTAAGTGGAAAATTTAATAGTTTGGTGTTAAAGGGTGATCTAGAATTGTTTCCTTTGAGGGTAAAAAACGGGTTAGAATGATAAAATACTGGGAAAAGGTTATTGGTTTACCGAATAGGTTATTAAATGCTGCGTATCTGTAGGCGTTGCAGGATAGAAGGAAAAGTTCATAGACTTCCAAGGGGATATCAATTTTAAATAGTTGTGGTTTATCAGGAGTATGGAACGAAGGGAAGGGGATGGGATTGGAAGTGGGAAATGTGGCAACATTAGTAAAGGGTGTGCTGGAGGATCAGGAGATTCAGAAATGGCAGCGTGAAGTCGCAGCTTCGGCGTCCCTTGGGGTTAACCGGCAATGGAAGGAGGTCTGGGGATATGATAGTTATTTTGAAGCGGGTTTAAATAGTAAAGAAATTAAGTGGTATATATCAGGCAGGGGCAATTTTCTAGCACTTGGAGAAAGGAGGAAATATTTAGGGAGGATAAGGGTAATTGATGGTCCTTACTTATGTCCTATGTCTGGAGAAAATGGCGAGGATATACTTCACTTCATGGCCCTTTGTCCCGAATTACAAGATTTAAGGAAGGAATTATTTTCTGGTAATGTGGGGACAAGTGAGTGGTTGGTTTCAAAAAGGGGATCTGAAGATTATGGGACATTAAGAAAAGTTACAAAATATATAAAACTGGGAATGAAACATAGAGAGATTTTTGTAAGGGGGGAGGGAGTGCTGAAGTTAATGTTGAATGCGTGTAAGCTGTTTTGTTTGTTTGTTATTTTTTATAGCCATGGCCCTTGTGGCTTTAGAGCATTAAATATTTATATATCTATTTACATATATCATGTGTGCAAGATTTTAAAGTATTTTGCCAAAAAATCAAGCATTTTGCAGTAGGCATCAAGACATGGCTAATTGTAGAAAAAAGCAAAGGCAGACAGTCCGAGTAAATAAGAGGCAAATCTGGGATAAGCCCTTTTCATGATTGTATAAAAATGATTTAATTTCACTTGTTGATAGATAAGTCTATCTATCATCCTAAAGTTTTAAAGGCTAAAGTTTTTTTTTTTTTAATGCTTTCAAAAGAGCAATCTATTCTAATTAAACGGCCTTTGTGATTTGGGGGTCACTCTTAAAGAATTGGAACAAAATTCGAAGGTTAGTGTAAAGAGCGAGGTATTAACTAAGAGGCGGACCCTTTCATATACATAATAATTTTTGTTCGTTTTAAGTTTTAATGTTGCTCCTTACTTTCAGTTGAAAAAACTTTTTTTTTTTATTTAATTCACTCTCGCAATGAAGTTCTTTTTTCTCATAATGCAATAGGCTGGGAAACCCAATATTCTTATCCTTTTTTGAGCCACTAATATATGCAAAGAAATCATTGATCATTTCTTCTTTCTATTAAATCTTTGTTTCATTTTCTTGTTTTCCATCGCACGGTTTTTTAAGCGTAACTTGTTACATAATCGGATAATTATCACGCATTAATGCACACAGCGTGCAGCAATGACGGATACAGTACAATCAGAGACATGGCTGTCTAACCCCGGGGGAATATATAATCAGGCAAAAAACAGAATGAAAAAAAAAGATGATAACTTCTGGTACCTTTGGGACATCCCAGAATTCCTGGGCAGTAAATCTCAGCACCTCTTAATACAGCAGCTCCACATCGCGCATCAACTATAACTTCATTCCCAGGAAAGGGAGATAAAGGCACTTTGCCAAGGGACTCTAATACAAGAACGTCTTGAAACACTGAATGATAATATATTTTTGGAGGAAAAACGGCTCGATGCTTATAATCCTGAAAAAAAAAATGCGAAATAACAAGTTTTATAAAATAAAGAAAAAGCGAGAAACAGCCCTCACTCGAGAAAGGTTTGTTTGACCTGTTATGTTCAGTTTAATTCAGTTCGATTTGACATTAATTCAAAAAAAATCACACATACGGCACAATCACAATCAAACTAACAAAAAATAAAGAAAAACCATTAAATACTAATTTTCTTTACCTCTAGTAGCAAGAGACACAATTCCAAAGAAAAGGAAATAAGACATTCTATTTGGTAGTCCTCTTTGTTACTTGCATGACTCACTTGACCTCATTAAACTATGCTATCCCTAGTCAAATTTATTTTAACAGAACATCCATCTATTCAGTAGGCGATGGGATAGGATCTAGTCCATTCACCAAACATAAAGGAATAAACAAATAATTAAAGATAACAATTGAAAATTAGACTGTACTATGTAATAGAGTAGCGGTTTAGGCCTCATAATCTGGGGAGGAAAGTGCATACCATGATCCATAGGAGTATAAAAAAAAATAAAAGGAAGTTAATGTTAAATATCTAAAAACTGGAGGGGCAACTGCCCACCCCGCCTAGAAACACCACCATTGTAATAACATTAAGAAAGAGAAACAAGATCTATCTTTGCTTTCTTTACTTTAATTTTCCCTTAAATGAGCAGTGTCAAATCCCATGTCCATACCTCTGACAGAGAGTCCCCTAGCCGGGAACCTTTTTCGTACTCGGACAAATTGCTACCAGAATTCTTTCCTGCCATTTTGTACATCATTGTATAATAGTGTACAATAGCATGTTTTATAGTACAAGATAAAATTAGCCATTGAGCTACGATTGTTTGAGGAAATTTTCCTGGATCTCTATCTTATAGAGGCAAATTTCGATTGGGGTGATTTCAATGTTATAAGGCGTAAATTATGTAGGAGAAAACTCTGAAAAAGGTTTTTTATTTTGCTTCTTTTTTGGCTTTCTTTATAATTGTCGGCTGAGCAAGAAAGATGAAATAAAAACCTTGAAGGTAGAGGGAAAACAACTACTTCATGAAAAGCTTCCTTTTCTTCAGCCAGAGAGAAAAGAGAGATAGCCAAGTTTGAGGGAAAAAATAGAATTTTATGAGCCAAATTAGATCGGGAAAAGAATTGAACTAACTGGCCAATCGTCTATACTTTAAAGAGGTGGGACATTAATTTATGGTGTACAAAAATGATGCAAAACGCCTCCGAATAAAATTTATCAGCTTTCATGTAGACTTTCAAAGAACGTACCTGTGCAAGCAGCTAAGGGCTAAAAGAAATTCACGAGGCAAAATATACGGCAAAACTTTGCATTCTTGTTGTTTTATTCGTAAAAAGCTACTACTGTTGATTCAGTTATTGTTAAGGGCGTATCAGGATTTCTGTTGGATGTGGAGGGGGGAGTGGGTACACAAAAAAAAACTAAAAAAGCACATTAAATTTTTTTATATGTACAACTGCTACGTTTTGATGAGTCGGACAACATTTCGGAGGGGGGTTCAAACCCTGTAATCTCCCTGGATACGGCCTTGGTTATTATCTCTCCTTTAGCCTACTAGTTTACCTTGGAAGGGCGATTTTGCATGTACTTTAAAGTATAACTATGTAAATTCTTATAAATATTTAAAAAAAAGTTATTTTGATTGAAAGTAAGGAGCAACATTAAAACTTAAAATGAACCAAGTTTTTCCGTAACTCTCCTTCCTCAACATTTTGCTCTTCACGCTAAAGCTTTTTAATACTTTTGAAAAAGCTTCTCATTCTAATTAAACGGCCCTTGCGTTTCAGAAGTCGTTCTTACAGAATTGCGACAAAAAGTCAAACTTTAGCGTATAAGGCAGGGTATTGAGAATGGGACACACCCCCCCCCCCCCTCCTTATATACACAATAGTTTCTGTCTATTTTAAGTTTTAATGTTGCTCCTTACCTTCAGTTAAAAAAAAACTTGTTTTTTACAATTTAATTTCGAAATTTTTTTTTCAAATGATGCGGAAAATCGCCCCTCCGTGAAACTACTTCACCCCCCACCCCAAACCCCTCAATACAAAGTTTCCCCTTGGAGAATTTCTCCACGGAAAATTCACTTATGTAGATTTCTATGGCGGAAAATATCCCGCCACCCATGGAAAAATCCCCCAGACAATTCAACCCCGCTGGAAACTTCCCCCGGAACATCTCCACATGTAAAACTGAATCACCAAAGTTTCTCTTTGGCGATTCTCTTTCACATAGGTATTCTGGTAAATTTTCCTGTTGTAAAATTTTCCCTGGAATGCTCAATCTTGGAAACTTCCTTCCCTACCAAAAATTATCCCTGTGGAAATCCCTCCTGTAGAAAATTGCTCCTCCCCCCCCCCACAAAAAAATATCTGCATAATTCCCAATAACAAATACTGCAGGTGAACATTAGACAAATTTCATACTAGGGCCGATTTTTTACTCATCTTTGTGCTAAGATCTTATGTCTTTTAACAAAGAACGCTTAAAAGTGAAATCTTAGCACTAAGATCTTACATCTTATAGCGTTCTCATACAAACGTCTTTCATCATTCTGCTCTGATCAGCGGTCTAAGAACAATGAGTAGTATATTCATCAAAGTTCTCTCATCATTGTTCTATATGGTAGAAAGATGGCGTTTTCACACTTTTTGCTAACATCAGTGAGGTGTAAGATCTTAGAACAAAGATGAGTTAAAAGAATGGAAATATTTGAAGAAAGATGCGAGATCTTAGATGTAAGATCTTGGTGCAAAAGAACGGCCCTACAGCATGTTAACATTAAACTAATTTCATAACTTTCCGCCCTTTCCCCAGTGCTGTGGGGGGGGGGGTCAAGTCATCCCCAGAGACATAGTTATTGGAAGTTTCAACTATGTTACATCAAATAGCAATCTTAAAGTAATGTTAATGGCTATCTCAAAATTTTATGATGACAATAAAAAAAAGATGATTATCGAAAAAAACACACATTTTCACAGATAGGAGCTTTGACCCTCTAAGTAAGGTTCTCTGATACACTGAATCTGATGGTGCAATTTTCATTAAGGTTCCTCAAATTTTTGGAGGTGCCCTCCTTTTTCAAAAATCAAGCAAATTTTTTCAGGCTCATAGATTTTGGTGGGTAACATTGAAGTTGATAAGTTTTATATACTTAGAATCACCATAAAAACCCCATTCTATGGATTTATCTATTGTTATCAAAATTCATTTCTTTAGAGTTACGGTTATACTGAGTCGAGTCACTCCTTACTTACAGATCACTGTCACGAACAGCTTAATATTAAAATTACCTATGGTTAAGTTCCTTTCCACAGGTGTAAATTCAACAGGTGTAAATTCAAATTCAGCTTGGGCGTGTTTCTATTCAGAAATGCCCTAGTTGAAGAGATTTGTAATTAATAAGGAAGAAAAGTGGGGGGAGGGGTGGCTTAGGCCTGCCCTTCTAAAATTTTGAGAATTATTTTGAGTTTTGAAAAAACAAAATGATAACTCACTTTAAAAAAAAAAAAACCTTCCCACAGGATGCGCACGAATCTGTTATGCGAATTTGTTCTCATTAAGCCACCATCTGATCTTCCATTAATACTTCGGACCTGCAGTCTTAATGACATTTTTATGTCTGTTTAGATACTTTAAACTAAAATAAATTAATACATTATAAAAAGACTTACCTTTTCCATAGTTTCTTTGAGTAAGCGGATGGCTTCTTCTCGAGAATATTTGATGGTGTTGACACGAACTATTGAGAACTTTGGTGGGTAGGTCAAAGCATATTTCAAGTCTTCTTCAGAATATATTTCATTACACTGTGTCTGCTCTATCTGTTCGTAGACAAGTGTATCCTTGAACATATTGATACTACCTAAAATAACAATTTACACACATATATATATATATATATATATATATATATATATATATATATATATATATATATATATATATATATATATATATATATATATATATATATATACCGATACTGTTGTCCCAGTAGAACAGCAAGTTGATTTACGTCATCCTCCATTTCTCGCACTTTCATGTAAACTTTGACATAGTTGTTTGTGATCCCTTAGATCGATCCCTTAGATTGCGAGAGGTCCCATAACTTAAAGGGTGTGAAAGGCATTCTTCAGCAGCTTCGTAAGGGGTTTAAAAAGTACAATTGGCCACATGAAGGTTGTTCAAAATCACCTTTCGGGGGGTTAGTGATGGATGTGTCGCTCAATAGATTTTATGATCAATTTTTTCAGCTACATTGAAGCTGAAAAAGTACAACTATTGATGGTTCGAACATAGCTTAAGCTGAATGAAGCTGAAGCAAAACACGAGTTCAAGCTTTGGATTCGTTTGTGAAATCCTTAAAAAGGCAAACCAATGCAGCTGGAAACTGTAGAGATGGCAATACAATTTTACCAAGCAAGCAGCAATGTCCAAATGAATAAGCTCATAAGTTAAGTTGATAAGTTTATTAATCCACATTCATAAACAAACAAATAAATTAAACAACACTTTCACGCTGGAGAAAAACTATGAAGGTTTGCGATCGCACGAAAGTCCACGTAACTACTTACCTATTAACTCAACTATTTACATAAACCTCAGCAATTTAATTAAAACTATTATAAATAAACAAAAAAAAATATATTATAACCTATATATAAAAAAAATAATAAAAAAATAAAAAAAAATATAGAAAAATAAATAAATAAAGGAATTAAAATTAATAATAGATAAATAAAATATAAATGAAAAATAATAATAACAAATCCATTCTCCATCACTCTTCAATACTCAACTTCCTCTCCCCTCCCCCACCCTGCCCTTCCACCCTTACCTTAGCCCCTACCCACCCTTACGTCTCCAGCTCCTCTTCCTCCCCTATCCAACCTACCAGCCATAATAAAATTTAACAAATTCCCCCCAAAAAATAATCTTTTAAATTCTTTTTAAATTGAGGTACATGTTCCGCCGCTCTAATACTCAATGGTAGCTCATTCCATACTGATGAACCCAGGTGTTTCATTGAAAATAAGACCTAGTACAACGACGCAAATCAACAACTATATTATCACTTTGCCTAGTTCCATAATTATGCAGGTCTCTATTAATTTGGTAAAAATTCTTAAAAAAATCAGGGGTTAAACCATTCCTACACTGAAACAGAAATCCTGCAGCTTGGTAATCTCTTATCTGATCTACATTAAGGAGCTTCAGGGACCTAAAACAAGCACATGTGTCATGTACATCCTGGACATACCTACTGATTGTTCTGACAGCTTTATTTTGTGGAACTTGCACTCTTCTATAGTTGCATAAGAAGTTACTGCTCCATAAGAGGCAACCTCCTATGGAATCGCCTTTGTTTGCTACTCAGGAAAATGAAGGGCTCCACACTGAAAACACACAACGTTGAAGGGTCCCAATGCCTTTAACACTTGCGTAGTTTACTGCAACTTTGCAGCTTTTTACTTAGTTTTGTACCAAAGTTTGCTGGTGTCGAAACTTGTAACGGCATTGTTCTTCTAACGTAATATTTTTTTTCTTCCTTCATTTTCATTTTGACTTGTTCTGATTCTCGCTTTTGCTTGTCTTCTAATCCCAGAATTGTTTGTTCTTCACTTTCATTTTTGACACGTTCTGATACTCGCTTTTGCATGTCTTCTAACATTTTCGTTTTTGACGTTGTGATTCTCCCTGTCACATATCTTCAAACCGCATTTTTCTTGGTTCTTCACTTTTATTTTTGATTCGTTCTAATCTTTGCTGTCGCATATCTTCTAACATCATATTTCTTTATTCTTGACTGTCATTTTTGATTCGTTCTGATCCTCGTCGCATTTTTGTAACCGCATATTTCTTTGTTCTTCACTGTCGTTTTTGACCCGTTATAATCTTTGCTGCCATTTCCCAGGTCGTCCTCCTGATCTTGTCTCATTTGATTGTCCAGTTTTTAGTTTTATTTTAAGTAATTGTTAATTTACGTTTTTGTCCTCTATGTATTATAAAACTGCTTATAACACTGTTTGTAAATATACTCATTACTACTGCTAATATTAACAACTCACCGCAGCACCAAGCCACCAAAGACCAACACAGCTAGGAGCACTCCTCCTCCAACCTAATATATTCAAAGCCTCCCTACTTACACCCTCCCAGGAAGTCCCCACTTCTCTCAACTCTGTCCTTGCGACCTCCTCTCACACCAACTGAGGACGATCTGTTTTTCGTTAAGCCCTAGACGGTTGGCCAATAAGGACAATCCTTAGCAATCCTTCATCCGCTGAACGCGCCCTAGCCATCTCAACCTTTCTCTCATTATAGCCCTAAAAAGTGGGATTGAACCACACCTTTCGTAGTGCCTAGGGTTTGAAATACGGTCAGTCAGCCGGGTACTCAAAACAATCCGTAGGCAATTTCTCTGGAAAACATCTAGCTATGTTTCTTTTGCAATTTTGCATGCGTCATAAATACTAAAATCGATAGACCACACCTGGCGGGGGGAGATGATATAATTTGAGATCTTAAAATGTATATATGGATCAGGTAAATGGATTAAGTTGAAGGGGTTCAGTTAGAGGGGACTCAATTACACGCACACCGTCATTAAACACCTGGTCAGTTAAATGGGACATACACAAAATACGCAATGAAAAACAATTAAAGACAAAAGAAACATTAACATGAATTATGCTACGATTTAACACGAACAAAATTATCTTACATAAGATGCCAGGTCTAGGAAAAAGAATGACCAAAAGAGCCTAAAACGAACATAAATTACAACAAACAAGGGTGTTTTCGACACCAATCAAAACCTCAAGGATAGTATCTTTCATCAATTAAAATATATTTTATGCTAAACTTATCTACGAGGCCTCTGTTTTATCAGGGGCTCTTTGCATAATTTTGAGCAACAATCCCTCGGATGTATTTATAGCTGCTCCAAGAGGCACATATTTTGGATCTGCGATCGTAGAGTAGGTATCTTGGAATCTTGATGCGATCCCACAGGGGGTACAGCCGATACAGGAGCACACGGGCCTTAAAGGGGTGCTAAGTTACCCACGGTCAATTTTATCACTCCAAATGAGCACTAAAATCGTTAATTTGCGATCGAACAAGCCCTCCCTGAAGTTTCTACGACCATCCGTCCTATAGTATGAAGCCAGGGTAAAAACCCATAAAGAGACGCAACGCTCTTTATTAAGAGCGTTACAAACAAAATAATTGAAGGGATGTAGCATAATATACAACATAGAATATGACACAGCTAAGGACAAATAGTAAAGAAAATAAAATATAAAAAGAACTAAAATTACTATATCTTAATACAGACGACTTTTAAGATAACCTCAATATTTGTTTTTTTTAATAAGAACACCCCATAGGAATACTTTCTTCCTTGAAATACGCAGATTGGCTCGACCTCACTATGTTTTATAATACATTTTTGCTTAATGAAATTATTTTTGCATATTTTGCATAAATCAGTTCATATTTCTGTTTGGTTTACATTTCAATTAAAAACACATATCGGTCAGTTATTTCTAAGAAAACAGCTTGATATTAATAAAACAGACAACAATAATTCCCCCCCCCCCATACAAAAAAAGAATGGACAATTTAAAAAAAAACTTCACAGGGTGAATCAGAGGGTGAACCCACCCCCAACAACTCTTTGAAGGATGAGCCGCCACTTAAAACGTTTCAAGGGTTCCAAACAATCTACAACTATTCATTTTTGATTCTGTGGAATCGGGCTAAACTCAATATGATGCGCTCTTGCCAATACAAAGAATTTTCTCGCGCGAGGGTGATGGGTGTTAGTAGGGCTTTGATTTCATCAAAGTCCCTCAAAATATGCGAATTAAAAAAGAAAATATAGGAAAATAAAAAAAAATCCAATTTAGAGGTGAATACGAAGCGAATCCCGCCTCGCCTGTGTGCCAAGACGGCCTCCATCTCCTCTCCAAAGAATATAAAAAAAATGCACCTATGATTGTATGATAAAAAAAAAAGATATACTACGAGAGCAGCAAACCCCCTCTACTCTTAAATTTCTGAAAAGACATATAACAAATATATAACAAGAATAAATAAAAATAGAAGTCCCCCTGAAACGCAAAAATTCTATGAAAACGGAAATTTAATACATAGTCGCAAAATGGCAAATATATATCTTTAAAAAATACATAACAAATTTTATTAAACGCATCTTATCAAAAATACCCTGATAAAAGACACGACAATTTTTTCAACGTATCTTTACTAAATGGAGAGCTTATAAATGGTTTTGATTGTTTTTCAAAGAAACAAGTAGGTACTTTAGACTAACATAAAAAAGGAAGACAGAAGGATAAAAAAGCGGGCAGCTCCGGTCTATAAAAAGGCAAAACTGCCAGTTAAAAATAGCCTGAGTGGTGGTCACTTCCCCCGCTCGTGGCAAAAGCCACTCCCACCTGTAAAACTCATAGAAAAAACAGTTTATTAGGCTACTGAAAGATCTTCAGTGGAGTTCAGACATCTGAGGGGAAAGGTGTTAGACTTTCTGAAATGTAAAAAAAGGCTAGGAAAATTTATTCAATTCCTTGAAAGCTACCACTTCCTTGATTAGAACTCCCTCTACTCTATAAACTGATCGGATTCCCTCAAGAATAAGACTTTTAATGCCCTCCCCCCCCTGAAAGTAGAAATTTCTTTACAAGGTGTACGTGCCATATATATGCCAAATTTAACTGCTTGCTGGCCATGTGCCAAGCTCTATCAGTGGGTCTTTACTTTTGTTAGAATGTCAGCACATTTTACCATTGAATTCATAATCATACCTGAAAACGAAGGGGAAAGAAGAGGCTCCACCTGAGATAAATCTCAAGGACCACCTAGAACAAGTATTGGCCCAAAATGCATTTCCTTTATGCTATCGACCCACTCCCGCTTCCCAGAAAAAAAAATTCAGATCTGTATCTAAAAGTCCGACTTGTTGCAAAAATGTAAAAATTGGTATTCGCAAAAATATAATATTTTCGTTTGTGTTCCACGGAATAATGGGTCTACTACTCCTCCCCTAAGACTCAGATCTATTATTCCACCAATAAATGATCAGTTACCAGAAAAAATTCGCACGAGTGCAGGAAGGATACAGCGACTACGTAAATTTAAAAAGTGTGAATGTTTTCTTTTAGTGAAAATAAGCTCAGATAATTAAAAAACAAACAGATTTCTAAAAATTATTTTGTTTACACCCCAAAAAAAAAAACAGAAAAAAAAACATATAATGCTAGATTTGAAGGCTTTTCAGTCATAATGTTCGAAACAATTTTTCAAATTATTAACCCATATTACTGGTTTTATTAGTTAAAATATGAAAAAGCTTTATAGATAAAGGAGCTGAATATTTCCGTTATAATAAAAAATTAATTTGGTTTTGTAAGTCAGGAATTACGAGGTAAAGGTTTCATGGTTAGGTTTGCACTATAGTAATAGTTAACAGTACTGACACAAGAAAGGACCAGGAGAATTATCACTGCCTGCTTGATCAAAGAGGAATAGGATAAACGCAGTATTTGCTAACTTTTTTTCTCGTAGTAACTCCAGTGACGTAGCTAGTGGGGGCAAGGAGGAGTATAACTGTCCCTTGGCACAGCTTCTGAGGGGGTGCCAAACTGAGTTATTTTTTACTTACTTAAATTATCGAGGGTGTAATATAATGTAATGCACCTATGATTGTATGATAAAAAAAAGATATACTACGGGAGCAGCAAACCCCCTCTACTTTTAAATTTCTGAAAAGACATATAACAAATATATAACAAGGATAAATAAAAATAGAAGTCCCCCTGAAACTCAAAAATTCTATTAAAACGGAAATTTAATACATAGCCGCAAAACGGCAAATATATATCTTTAAAAAATACATAACAAATTTTATTAAACGCATCTTATCCAAAATACACTGATAAAAGACAACAATTTTTTCAACATATCTTTACTAAATGGAGAGGGGGGAACCAGCACTGTTTCTGGGGGCGGAAAAATTTAGCTACGTGTCTGAGTAACTGTCGCGCGTGCTTTTGAGCCTGGCGTTGCAGACCTGAAGCCTCACTGTTAGCTTTTCCTATATAACTTCTATGCTGACGTGTACGCAGGGGGGGGCCTCCGGGCCTGGGCCCCTAAAATTTCATGATTTTTTTTTTTTATTTTCCCATAGTTTTCTGGTACTTCTCACAGAATAAGGGATTTTAAAGATTTGCCCCCCCCCCCCGAAACAAATTTCTGCGTATGTGCCTGCTTCTATGCGATGATAGATTTTGGCAAAGATGGTTTTGTTTTCTACGATGCTAAGAATCACCGGAGGGCATGCAGGAAATCTTGAATACATTTCAAGCACTTGATCTTATACTATTGAATACTATTGTGCAATTCAATTATAATATTTTCTTTTTTACTTTGAATAATGAGAAAACCTGTTGTAAAATACAAAAATACGTATAATGCTAATGGCCTATTGATAATTTCGATCCTGGTAAAAGGATAGTGTTATGAATTGTATCCTGGCTATACACAATATAGATGGCAGCGCTTGTTTCTTGTAAACAGGCTGCGTGTTTGAAAGCGCCCTTTATTTTTGCTATGTTTAAAATTAATAAAACATAGACAATAGCTGTATGGATTTCCCATTCTTAGGCAATGTATTTTCAAATACCATCTGTACACTCTGTCTAACCTTCATATTAATCACAGCATGATCATTATATGAGCATCAATCATATAAATAAATAAATTCACATATAAGCGGGGTATATAAATAAAGATACACATAATTAAGCCAGAAGCTTGTCAGTTCTAAGAAACTGGCCAGAAGAGAGATAAAACGATTTAAGTCCCAATTATATTTAATTGAATATCAATTGATTGGAAACAAAAAATTAAATAACAGCCTACTTGGCGCATAATATTTTCTATTTACTTGTTTGAAGTAAAGAAAACGTCAACTATTTTCAGATACAAAACCAATGAATTCAATATTTAAGCATTTTGAAGCTCTTCCAGACATAGTACTCGCGATAAAGAGACAGTAGGAACGATTTTAACTGACGACACCCTTTTCTTGGACAATAATACAAAAAGAAAAAGAAAAAAGAGGTTATAGACCATTTTCAGCTGTGCAAGAGAAAAACATGAAACATCAGGCAATATTTTCATTAGCAAATCAATCATTTACCTTCAATTAAAAAAATCAAACTAAAATCCTTGTGTTCAAGTTGAAAGTCTGCGAAATATAAGATAAATCCGAATATTAGCAACAAGATTTAGTGTTCTATACATTTTAATCCGATAACCATGCTGATTTGAGTGACAGACAGTTATAAGGAGGCAAATATTTCAGAGAAATAAATTGAATTGAAAGCGAATATAAAAATCGTTAATTTTGGTGCAAGATTCCCCCTTTCAACTAAATGCGATACCAGTTCAGTTTATCCCTCTTTAAACTCAACTCTATATTCACAAATTCTTGCTTCATTACATTTATTAATTTTCAATTTACCAGGTTGCCAGATTGGCTTCCATTTTAACGGACAGAAACCATTGTCAAACTTAACTAGTTAGATATGCTTATTTATTTTCATGGTTCAACGGGGCAGCATTGACAAAAATGTGGCACTAACCTAAAATATTTTTTATATATATTTTATATAATATAATTTGTACGCGTCGATATACATACATACACATAGTGAGAGAGAGAGAGAGAGAGAGAGAGAGAGAGAGAGAGAGAGAGAGAGAGAGAGAGAGAGAGAGAGAGAGAGAGAGAGAGAGAGAGAGAGAGAGAGAGAGAGAGAGAGAGAGAGAGAGAGAGAGAGAGAGAGAGAGAGAGAGAGAGAGAGAGAGAGAGAGAGAGAGAGAGAGAGAGAGAGAGTAGTAGTAGTAGTAGTAGAGATATATATATATATATATATATATATATATATATATATATATATATATATATATATATATATATATATATATATATATATATATATATAGATATATATATATATATATATATATATATATATATATATATATAGTATTATATTATATATATATATATATATATATATATATATATATATATATATATATATATATATATATATATATATATATATATATATATATATATATATATATATATATATATATATATATATATATATATATATATATATATATATATATATATATAAATATATATATAATATATATATACATATATATATACATATATATATACATATACATATAATATATATATATATAATATATATATAAACCAAAAAACGCGAAGAAAGGAAGAAAACGAGGAAAAATTAATTTATAATATATATACATATATATACTACGAAAACTTTACGAAAAAGAAATCTTTTTTTTAAGAAAAGTAAAGGTCATATTAAACTTAAGATCAGTAGAAATAGAAGCCTACAATAACTCAAACTCAAAACGATCAGAAATTATTATTAAAGAATAAAAAAGGAAAGGATATTTTAGTTAAGTTAGTGGTTTGGTATTTTCTTGGATAGGGCTATTGTGGTAACTTTTACCACAGCAACCAATAGTTAGAACCCAAGTCCTAAAATTGGTCTCAATCAGGAACCCTTATAATAGGCAGCGCGCGTGCCTATTACACATGGGGCCACAGTGTGTTTTTTTTTTCTTCGACAGGCACTTCATATCGAAGGAGTTGTCGTAGAAACTTCGAAAAGGGCTCATTAAATTGGAAATTTGGGTGGCTAGTGCCCTTTTTAATAGGCGAAAGTGATTGGAGGGTGACTAGCCCCCCCCCCACGCCCATCATTCCCTCAAACACATCCAATCAAAATTTCGAGATAGCCATTTTGTTCAGCGTAGTTGATTTCCAGATAGAAAATGTGTTTTTGAGGAGGACACTCCCCCACGACCCTCAGGGCAAAGGTTCTAAGTTATGCCCTGGGGGCATATAAGGTTTTATAGAAGGCGTTGTCGTAGAAACTTCTAAACAGGCTAATTCGATTGGAAATTTGAAGGGCCAGTGCCCTTTTTAATTGTCGAAAGGGATTGGGGGGCAACTAGCCCCCCCCCCCTCGCCCATCATTCCCCCAAACACATCCTATCAAAATTTTGAGATAGCCATTTTGATCAGCGTAGTTGGTTTCCAGGTAGAAAATATGTTTTTGAGAAGGACACTCCCCCACAACCCTCAGTGCAAGGGTTTTAAGTTATGCCGTGGGGGCATATAAGCTTTTTATATAAGGCGTTGTTGTAGAAACTTCAAAAAAAAACTCATTCGATTGGAAATTCAAAGGGCTAGTGTCCTTTTTAATATTCAAAAGTGATTGGTGGGAAACTAGCCCCTCCCCACGCCCATCATTCCCCCAAACACATCCACTAAAAATTTTGCGATAGCCATTTTGTTCAGCGTAGTTGATTTCCACATATAAAATATGTTTTTGAGGAGGACACTCCCCACTACCCTCAGGGCAAGGGTTTTAAGTTATGCCCTGGGGGCATATAAGGTTTTTATAGAAGGCGTTGTCGTAGAAGCTTCAAAAAAGGCTCATGCGACTGGAAATTCGAAGGGCTAGTGCAATTTTTATTATTCGAAAGGGATTGGAGGGCCACTAGCCCCCCCCCACGCCCATCATTCCTCAAAACACATCCAATAAAAATTTTGAGATAGCCAATTTTTTCGGCGTAGTTGATTTCCCAATAGAAAATATATTTTTGAGGAGGACACTCCCCCACAACCCTCAGGGCAAGGATTGTAACTTATGCCCTGGGGGCATATAAGGTTTTTATTGAAATCTTTGTAGTACAAACTTGAAAAAGGCCTCATTCGATTTGAAATTCAAAGGGATAGTACCCTTTTTAATATTCGAAGGTGATTTGACGGCAACTAACCCCCGTCTCACACCCACCTTTTCCCCAAACACATCCAATCAAAATTTTTAGATAGCCATTTTATTCAATGTAGTTGAAAGTTTTGGAAATTAGGTCTCTAAGGATGACAACCCCTCCCCCCACAGCCCTCGGGGCAAGGGTTGTAAGTTATGCCCTGGGGCATATGATGTTTTTATTGAAAGCGTTGTCGTAAAAACTTCAAAAGGTCTCATTCAAATGGAAATTGAAAGGGCTAGTGCCTTTTTTAATATTAGAAAGCGAATGGAGAGTAACAAACGCCCCTCTCACGCCCATCATCTGTCCAAACAGATCCAATCAACATTTTGAGATATCCATTTTGTTCAACGTAACGTTCTGGAAATTAGGTCTTTTAGGATGATAACCCCCTCAGAGCCCTCAATGCAAGGGTTGTAATTTATGCTCCTGGGGCATATAAGGTTTATACAGAAAGTTGCTTCATAAATCATAGGCAGCACGATTACGCTGCCTAGGTGAATATAGAACGGGGACCCTCGAGAACAAGGCAAGAAACGGGGAATAAATAAAGAGCAGTAAACTCCCCCACAACTCTCAGAGCAACGGTTTTAAGTTATGCATTGTGGGCATATAAGAACGATGTTGGCACAATGCATTATTTATTAATTTTTATGAATACAAATTTTAAAAATACAAATAATAATAATAATATACAAATAATAATATAATGCAAAACAAATAGGCCACAGGGCCTCTACAAAATGTGCATTGTCAGTTTAATATACATATACTGATATTTAGTAATCACAATGTTTATATTATTTGATTTATTAAAGTTATAAAAGTAAAAACATTTATATTTTTTCAGTAAAGTGCAAATTTTGTTCTTGACTTGGGAAGGCATAGGGGTTTTGCTCCCAACTTATTTTAATTGCTGTTTTTTTTTAGTTTGACTTCGTAAATTATTGTAATATCTGTTTGTTTCAGGTTTTGTTTATTTATCGATGCTGATTTGTGGTAGTTTCACCCTTGGTAGATTATTTGATTTTCTTTTTGCTCATTTTTTGTTTAATGGAGTTCTTTACTTTTCTTTGAAAAACTTATTTTGTGGAAAAAGTTTTTTAAATTAATCGCTAACTAAATTCACAAAGTGCTAAGATTTTCAAACAGAGGTGTTTATTCTTTAAAGCTCAGGGAAGGTCTACCCATTTTATTCGAAAACATTGATTGAAAACGAAACTAGCTCTTATCTTAGCTCTCCGCCAAAACAGGTAATTAGCCTTTTTCAAGTCACACAGGAACTACAATCTTAGAAAATAAATATCACGACGTGAAAAAAAAAACATCCAGAGGGGCCCCCCCCTAACGTAGTATAAAGTAGTTTAATTTACCTAATTAACGCAAGTTTGCATTAATTAAACTCACTCCTAACGTAAGTTTATCGGATCAACCTAATTTACGCCCCCCCCCTAAAAAAAAATCCTGGATCCGCCCCTGAAACCATCGCATCAATTCCACCAGTTATTAGTAGAAAAAAAAATCCTTATTTTCACAAATTTCATCAACCCCCCGCCCCCTTTTTTTTAGAAATCCTACACAGGCCAATCAGTTAAGTCCACAGTATATAAATAATATATTAGCCTAAGTCATAATTTGTCTATAAATTAAGTCATACCTGTGAGATGGGACAGTTGCAAACCACTTGGCTGGCTCACCAAGTTTTTTTCTGCTTTCACAATTACGAATAATACAATTTCGAACCATTTCTCATTGATTGACGTATACACACTAACCTGCTAATGCATGAAGAAGTGTGAGGAGCTTTTTGTTCGCACCGAGAATGGAGCCAGAAATCATCTGCGGTAAACTTACTGCTAATTATATATACAGTGATCGGTACCAACCACTGATAAGTGCCAATCCTTCTTTTTAGCCTATTATTAAAAGCAATTACTAAAACCTAGTTTTCATTCAAAAGAAACATATAGGTCCTCAAGCATAATTTGAAAAGTATAAACAACAAAATTTGGTGTAATGTAAAAAAAACGTAATATTTGACAAAATCACCATTTATTTAGCACTGAAAAACAAGGATACTGTCTCACCTCAACTAAGAAGGGAAACTCACTATTATAAACAAAGTTAGGAAAAGATGCATAGGATTTTCCCGAAAGGCTGAAAGGACGTCCCAGAATGTCGAAAGGAAATAAATTCGAAAGTCAAGAGATATTCTTTAAATTCAATTACTCCAATTCCTTCATCCATACCTCTCATCCTGTTTTTTTCAAAATTATTATTATAGCAAAATAACAATAACTCTATTATCATTTTTATTAAGATTGTGTTCCAGTTACAGACTTTGGTAATTAACACTTATAGTTTTAACGACCCTAAATAGTGGTTGTTCATCTTTAGGTAGCTATATAGTTCTGCAACCAAATATAAGACTGCGTCAATATATGGTGGCCTGAGAAATACAGTCAAGGCCTGCCAGGGGAACCTCTCACTTGCCACCTTGCTCACATCTTAGTAATTGACCAAGGTTGTATATAGATGACTGTTAGTCTTAATTCAAAAGCTGTTCCATTCCATCCAAAATCGTATATACCGCAATTATTAAGTTTTTCCAAGTTTGGCGGTTTCGCTCAGTCATTTCTAACAGTCAGACCCAACATTTGTAATGTCTTCTTTATCACCTTATCTTTATTAATGAATTGTTATCACCTTATTTTAATGATTTTATTATATTATTTTTCTTCTTTATCGCTTTTTGTTATATTTCAATTAAGTTTTCCTTTCGCAAAATTTAAGAATCCTACCAACATTATTGGGTTAAGTTAAATTAAAAACTGAAGAATCCTCATACGATTCCTTTCACTCTTCAAGGATTTCGGTAAAGTACTACACATCTGCTCCTATCTTCAAGTAATAAATTACGTTACTTCCGTAACCATTTGCTTTATAGTTTTATACAAATCTGAATAACTCTTCGTGCTTTTTCTGGAAGGGTTAAATTCTCCAATGAGTCTTAAAAAATGAATTCTTTCCAGCAAGAGCATATCCATGATTCTCATTCTAGGGCGGGGTATTTTTTCGGAGGGGGAGGATACAAAAAAACTTAAAAAAACACAAAAAATTGTTTATATGCATTTGTGTTACGTTTAAGAGTCGAACAAATATTTTTATTTTTTTGGGCGGGGGGGGGTCCAAACCCCCGAACCCCCAACCCTGGATGCGGCCTTGCTTTCCAGGTAGAATCTAAACTCATATAACTAGGTTATAACCTTTAACTACCTCAAAGTTAAATAGCACAAATTGGAATCACTCTGTGCCTAGGGTTACAATTGGACGCAGTCTCATAAAAGGTATCCAACCCGTTTAAACTTCGAATCAAGAAAGTTGGGCTAGAAGGTATTCCGTTATTTAAATAGAAACTGTTTTCGAGCCATATCTGGTACAAGCTAATGTACCACGTACTGATAGGTAAAAACGGGATATTGACTTCAGATAACGTTATTTTAACTTGTAGTTAAGATTATGTACTGGAGACTTTTCATACAACATATTATATTCATACATAATATATCGTGTATTTATATCATATAAATTACACAAATTTTATGTTATATACACATATATTCAATTTAATATAAAATCGTTATATATTTATATAAACATATGTCTTTTCAGATAAACTTGATCACCATTTAATTTTCAATTGGCCCAAGGTAGCATTCATTGACAAACCATCTATCAAAACTCTCATAAAACTACAAAACTTGAGAATTTTGCTGAGAAATGCTGCACAGAAAAAAATTGTCTTGTGATAGGTAACACATCAAAAATAGTACAGATGAAAAGCAAACAGGTACTTTACCTCAAGCATTGTAAATTGCAGCTTACATTAAAATATAGGAATAAAAAAGGGAATTTATATAACGAACTAAAGTAAATATAAGATAAAAAGTGCGCTACATTCCTAAATAAAATTAAGCTTAGTGATCAAACAGTCGGTAGGAGTCTTATAGGTTTTGTATTTGTACGTTTCGAATTGTAAGTTATCCCATTTCATATTGTATTCACTACATTTTTGACTATTTTGAATGAAATTTATATCTATGGTTATTGCCAAGGTGGTACCCAAGATTTTTCTTCGGGGGGGGGGGGGAGGGGGGGGTACAAAAACTTTATAAAATGTATTGAAATTTGGTTATATGCATTTTCGTTACTTTTTTACGAGTTGGACAAAAAATTCGATGGTGTGGGGCGGGGGCTCAAACCAAGCAACACACCCCCTGGATACGGCAATGGTTATTGCTCACCCTAAACCGATTGGTTTGTGAAGTAATCAGATAGCCTCTGTTTGACTTATCATAACCTTAAATGAATTACAAAAAGGCAATTAGCAATCAACGCTAGCTTTTTCAAGAATCAAAACGCATTACTCCAGTCAATCATACAGAGGTAACGTTCTTAGGTCATAACAGTAAGATACTTCATTTTGGTTTTGTTCAGGAACGTAATCAGATTTTTTTTTTTTTGGGGGGGGGGGAGAATAATTATAAAACAATTATTTAATAATTTTAATAAGAAGTGCCCATAAATTCACTCCGTCTACATCCCTGGTTTCTTCCACGCCATAAATCCTTAATATTTTAAAAGCCGTTAGCTCAAAACCAGATTTGCAGCGAAAGGGTTGTGGAATAAGAGGGCTGTGTGCAGGGGGGAACCTCCAACATTTTTACTGGGGGAGGGGTGGGGGGTGGGGCAAGAGGGGTTCATATCCGGATGGTCAAGGGGCATGGGATATTTAATAATTTTGTTCTCCCCATTATTGGGGGCAACTGACCCCCCCTCCCACCGACGCCCCTGGCTCTGTGAGCTAAATATTTTGTGGGTTGGATAATTTAAGCATGAATCTCTCAAAATAACACTCCTATGAGTCCTATGTATGGAAATGCACTTTATAGCGTAATAAAAGAAGAGATTAAAAATAAAAACTAAGAATTTAAAGCCGTTGGGGGGTTTGAATGTCTAATTTCCTCCACACTTAAATGTGTTATATAACGCAGGCGAGCTCTTAGTACGGGTCGCATTTTCTTAATCATCGGCTCGATGCTGGTTTTCACCTGATCTCCAGTAAACATGTACTTGATGTGGTATCTAATTATACAATTGGTTAAGGAAAATCAGGGGAATACACATAGGAAAAGATTCAACAGGCCTAATTAATTCAAATAAGCATCTTAATGCAATACGGCAACCGTTCTAACCGGCCAATTCGATCTTAGAGCCAACCTAAATAGGGACGAAGACCACACTGCCTTTCCATCATAAACAACAAGTAGAACAATAGGGAAATTTCACTTAATGCCTTATACATGATTTTAATTAAAATGATTAAACTAATTATATTAAAAAACCAGCAAACATTTCCACTCAACCTGTTACGGATAGACTTTCTAGGCTGGCTGCTAAAAAGGGAAGATTAGCTTTAAGAGTTTGTCTGTAAACGTTTTTTATTCCATTTGAATGAACTTGACTTTTTTCACTTCGCTTGATGTACCAGTCCTGGTTGAACTTCAGTGAAGTAATGATGCTAGGGTTGTTTTGAAAATATTCTAGTTTTATGATTGAATTTTAATGTGAGTTCTTTTATATTCGTTTTTTCTTCATCTGTTTTGCTGAGGACGGCCCTTGGATATAGGGTCAAAATATTCATTTAAAGTTACGTTCCACTGTCTTATATATATAAAAAAAATTCCCTGTTGTTTTACTTGTTGTTTATTATAGAGCCAACTTGGTGCCGCATGTCTATATCAGTTTTCATAAAATACTTTTGCAATGAAATTTGATTCTATTTTGACCACACATAATTTTTGTGAGCGTTCTTTTTTTGCTTGACGAGGGGTGTATTTTTTTATTTTTTAATAAGCTATTAGTTATAATTTATAGATATTGACTGTTTTAGCCGTCCGTCTCTGGAGCTTTGTTTCTTGGGCGGCTACTTTTTAAAACGATGAAATGCTGTATTGTTTCTTAAATAAAGTTCAATTAAAGATATTCAATTCAACTTAGAGAAGAGACTTAAATAACAAAAAAAATTGAATATATGTCTGAAATATATATGTCTTAATACGTAGTTTCAAAATGAGGCTAGGATTATTATTTTAAAGATATGCCTAGAAGAGTTTCTAGGCCGAAAATAGTGAGCTAAGACTGAATTGTAATGCCACTATTTCTTCTACGTTAAAATCTAGGAGATCAAATTTCCATTTCTAAAAATATTTCCTTTTTAGCGACTCATCTACGACTAATACTATGGGCTAGGTGCTCCAGTGACGGCAAATCACTCAAAATTTTTCAGTTTGCAATTGACTGTTGGGAACCCAACAATTCCACTTGGCTTAGAGAGGCCTACTTTCGATCAAATGACGTATTGATGTATGTTCCCCAGTGGTGATTCAAAAGGCGGCATACATGACATCGTCCATTTACAGGAGAGCAGAAAGAAAAAAATAGTTGTTGGGAAGAGACGTTTTTGGGTAGGGGGTGGGGGTCTCCAATATAAGTAAAAACAACTGTGATACTGAGAGCCAACTATTCATAGAAGTGAAAAAGTGCGTATAACACATTTTGGAAAATTAAAAACTTATTGAAGGCCAAATAAGAAACGAGAAAATGAGTGTGCCCAATCAATCAAACACTGCATTTCAAAGTGAGCGCTAAAAAAATATCAGTGAGACAGAAAATGACACACCATGTCTTTAAAACAACCTCAGTCAAAATAGGCTACTCTTTGTTTGGTTTGTGACTAAGAATTATTTGCCAAAAAAATAGACCCGAATATCCATTCTCTTTTATTGAAACAATCGCTTGAAAATACTTTCAAATTTGAAAAATTGATAGTTCAGAATAGTGTGTTAAGGTTACCTACGGGACAGTAACGACAACCTTCTCGTGGTATCCCTAAGAGTTGTAGGCAAAAATAGGGGTCAACTACTATTAATTTAGTCAGCGTTTATCCTTGCGTTTATCCATGGGGCAGAGTATTTTGTAGAATGCACTGCCAAGATTGTATGAATTGAAGCCAGTAATGACAGCCAAAATCATGCCCGGGGGATTTGTCCCCTGGGATATATTGCGCGCCAATTGTGATGTAAGAAAATATCCCTTGAGGAGCAGTCTGAGGTGGAGGAAGAAGTAATCTAACTAGTTTCGGTACCAAAAAATCAAGTACCCCTTACCAGTAATGGATGGCGGGTATTGGGTGACTTTCCCTTAATTTTGAGGGACTAAAGCTGGCTACTCAAGCCAGTCTGAAGCTAGTAGATTTTTCGGTGTGGGGGAAGCTAACGATGGACACCTTGACGCTACCAAGAAAAAGTTTTCTCCAAAGAAAAAAAAAAGATGAGTAAGTCCTCTCTCAAATACTCCACCTGATAGGAGCACTAATAGCCCAGCGATTATTACAGCTATATTTTCCTTTTTTGGAAGGCAGGAGGTAGAGCTAATGGGCCTTTGCGACCAAAGTTTCGATTCAATTTTGAGGGTTCGCCTTTAATAATAATAAGCTCAACTATCTGCAAGAATATTGACATTTTTGGAGCCAATTTAGAAAGAGCTTAACTCAGGAATTGATTATTCCTGTTACGGGTATGCAGTTTTCCATGTGGTTAGCTATGGTAGGTTTGGATAATCCATCTGAATATATAGATTATCTAGGCAGTACCATTGAGTGGTACATGCTAAGTTTTGAAGTCAGCTGTCCTCTGTGGGTACTTTTCAACAATAAGAGGTATTTAAATTTGGCAGAGGGTTTTAAACCTACTCATGCAGAAGCTCGTAAGTTTCTTAGGCTATATTCCAATATCAATTCTGAGCTATTCAAATAATTTTAGACCGTTGCAGAAGCAGAAGCCTAAAACTAACCAAGAATTAAAGCAGAAGCCTAGATACATTAATGTTAGTTCCGAAAATGGCATTTCAACTTCCAAGTAAAAAATCAAAACAGAAAGTTTAACCTTATTGTTAGTCAGGTTCAAAACTACGCATTACTTTTAAAAATAAAGAGAGCCAGTGAAACGCCAAAGAACATTTTCACCTCTATTAATTTCAAACTTTTCGCACAAGACAGTTTCTTTTTGGATTATCTGTACTTCGACCACATGTTGACCATATGTCCAATGTACATTCGACCATATGTTGAGAAGAAACTAAGAAAAAAAGGAAAGTTTTCATGCTTCTCGCAGGATTTTTTTTTTCAGAAACGAAAATACAAATTATTTGACTTATGCCTTTTCCACTGAGAAACCCAATTCTTGAAACAATTGTCAGCATTGTCAGTGGAACAAAGAAGCTATTGCACCAGCTTATAGATGTTTCAAATTGAGAATAGTTAAATAGCAACATTGATAAACCACCAAAGCCTAAGATCCAAAAGCCTGCTTTGAAGCCCAAATTTATAACCTAAATTAATGTCGAATTCAAAATCCAGATTGGGAATTCACAATCCTTATCGTCAGTGGAACAGCATTTTTGTTAACTGCAATGTCACTGTAGCAGTGTATTTTACGACCACTATTAAGAATTTACAATCCGGCTTATCGTGGAAAAGGCCTATTATTACGTAGAAAAAATATGACTAGACTTAACCCTCTTACTTAGCAGGGTTGCCAGCGTATAGGAAACTAGTTGACAGCGCCATCAGTCTTCACCAGGTGGTCCTGCCCCAGGCTAGTAACGGGGCCTCCTTTAGGTTTATGTTCCAGCTGAGGAGCAGTTGGTTTATAAAATCAGCCCACCTGGTGCATCGTCTTCCTCTTGGACGTCACCAACCATTTTCCGAGGGGTTGAATCTGTGATAAACCTTGCAAGGGTGCTTGGCGGGAAGCGAAGTAGGTGGCCGTACCACCTCAAGGAACGAGTTTCTACTTGAGTGCAGGAGGTGTAGAATAAATCCCCAAGAATCGCCCAAGCAACCACGTCGTTTTACTAATAAAGTGCTATACCATAAAAAATTACAAACTATATCCCTAAAAATGTAAAAAAAAAAAAAAAAAAAAATCAAATTACTCGCCTCGGAAAGTTTCTCTTCTTGTGGCACTGAGATCTTCATCTAATATTGCCAAGCTGATATAAGGCAAAAACTCTCATCTCCTTTTTTTATATTTTTTGGAGGGCAGGGGGGGGGAGACACGAGTTATCTCATGAGTCGTTAAGACGGGCATCAAGGTCCAAAGTAATTACCTTCTTAAAGCCGCTACACTCAAAAGAGAGGTTTGTGAAACTAGGCTTTACCTCATTTCTCTGACTTTCTGATCTTTAGTACAGCAGCATAAAGTGATGAATATGGTGAGAAAGCAGTTTAAATTACCGTTTGGCCTTTTGCATTCTGGAGCTTAAGCAGTATTTTTCAATTAACGTTGAAGTGACTGAGTAGATTAAATTTAATTTTTGACTTTCCTATGTAATTAATAAATTAATTGAAATTATTATCTACGTTCTTGAAAGAGAAAATTTTGTTAATTTTTTTCTCAGTGTCAAAAGGGGTTAAAGTTTGGATAATTTTGGAAACCTCATTTTTGATACGTCATTTTAAAATTAAACAACTAACATTTACTTAAAGCATATACTATTTTCGAAACATCTCTAGTTTCGGAAATTTTTTCGACACTCCTGAGTAATTTGAAGAAATGCTTTCTCCGGTCGTTGATATTATACCATACCAAATAAAAGGATAAAATAAATCACAGATCATATCCATGTGCTTAAGTGGGGTGTTTCCATAATAACGATCCACCTGCTCCAGAATGGCATATAGCTCTAAAGTAAGTCCAACCAAGGCACCAACATTTTCTGTATGGAGACGCTGTAGACTTGGACCAATCATATGAAAAAGAAACAGAATCTGCTCTTCCTTTTTAATCAAGGGTTTCAACTTCTCAGCAACAAAACTAAATTAAAATTTGACTTGTCAAACATTTGGAAAACACTACTTCCTTTTCTTTGGACGACAAGACATGAAGATATTCACAAAAAAAAATCAGAAAAGTAATAAATACAAAATGATAATTATAATAACCTTGTTTTAATTATTTAAATTACGCATTTATAAATTTCACAAGAAAATGTGCAAAATGAGATTGAATTTTGTCAACATGCAACATTAGAGGTTGCTACCATTGCTAAAAATAGAAAACCGCTAACTGAGAAATGAAACGTTAAAGAAGGGCTAAAAATGGGCAATTCCGTAATGGCTTTTTTGTCAGAAAACGTAAGCCTTACGATAAGACACATATGCAGGGATTTATTTCAGGGAGGGGTTTCATAATTTCTAAGGCCGCATTGTATTTCCATAGATAAATACAGCAAATTTTTGGGAGCATAAAAAAACACAAAGCAAAGACACTGCAATTGTTGGGACTAGTTCTAGGACCCTTTTCAACCGTAAAACGAACCACCAAAAACAAAAATTATTCTTAAGTTAAAAAATGAATTATCACAACAACGCCACAACAAACAATTAGACGAGAGCACAAAATAACATATTCCGTGATCCAAGAAGAACGAAAGCATACAGTCTATTGGCTCATATTTTCGGTAGTGTCGGGTGTTTGAAATGCCAGAAAAGTGACTTTTCATGTCTTAATTTTTCAAATTTTTAAGAGGGTGGATTTTGGCTCGAGAAGTTCCTCCAACCTCCTCCCAATCTCTATGCAGTTATATTTGGGAATATAATATTACTAAAAAGGGGACGAGGCTTGAAATTGTCCATCCGTAAAAAAATGAAAAATTCCAATATTTTATGCTTATTGGGTCAATACGATCCACCTAAAGGAAAAAAAAGAACAAAAACTAAAAATTAAATGAACACATCCACGACTTACTTCCCACGAAAAATACAACTTTTCAACCTCTTTTATATAGAGGGCCCTTTTCATCCTTTCCATCAAGAATATCCTTTTCGTTGTTTTTTTTTTTTTTTTTTTTTTTTACTTTTTCTAAAATTACACAAACTTACAAAGCTAATAACTTTAAATAAGTAACTTAATACTTATTCGGTTTTACATATTAGTTATCAGCATAAAAAGTAGATTTCTTTGATACAATTCCATTATTTTTTTAAATTGTCATTATCTAAGCGCTTTGATTACTAGTGACGAGGGTACGTTAGTTACTCATTACCACTCATTAATCAATCATTATCCACTTATTAGTCACACTTTACTAGCCACTCATTACCATGAACGATCTGGTTTTGATTTCAACACTTGTAACATGTCCAACTCTGTACCAAATGCACTTTAAAGCTTAAGCTTTAAAATAGGTTCTTAGCATTAATTGGAGCTTTTGCCCTTGGGGAAGACCATATCATATTGTACTTAAATGCATACCGATGGACCTTTCCCATGATCCGGTTAAAAAAAAAAGTATCTTAAGTCCTTGTTATGGGGCCATTAGAGGACCAAAGGACACAAAAGGGTTGCTGCAAACCCCCCCCCCCCTCCCCAATGTTTCTCACTGAAAAAGGGAACTACGAAAGTTCGTGATCAAAACCTTCGCTTTTTCTACAATTACTCGTTTCATATGACGAAATTTGGAGTGAAAACAAATATATATAAAACTAAATAAATATATTAACTTAGACTTAGTGCCTCCAACGCCTAGTGGCGTACAGGGTAGCAAAAGTTGACGTCAACGTCAGACTATCTAGCTTTGGACCACTGCTCGTTGAGGGATGAACAGCCAATAAGCATTTCAAAATATATACACCAATCTTTGCTAAATCTCCGATATTAAGTAGAATATGACACCAGAGAAATCATCCTATTAAGGAACAGCTGGTCAGTCTAGTTGTAAGCAAACAGTTCGAAAGCCGTTTCTGGGACTAACCATTATTGTGCATTTTAATGGTAATCCAATACGACTTTTCTAACCAACAACTTGCTTATTCAATCCTCAAAAGATGGAAAAATTTGAAAGTTTTAAATTCGATGTGTAACCGAGTTGGAGTAAGAGAACGTCTGTCAGTCACAATCGATCAGCCATAAAGTTTACAGAAGAAGGATATGTTAACACCTTATTGTCTTTATAGAAGAAACCCTGCAACTTTTGCACATGGATACCGGATTAAAAAGCAGTGTTTATTTTCAGCGTATACCTTATTTATCTATTTATTGATCTGTATGAATTACTTTTAAGTTATCAATTTTTGTTTGGGAGATTTAGTTTTTTGATCATTTAGTGGTTTGTTTTGTTTTTTTAACCACCATGATAGTGATCTAAGTTCTAAAAAGCAACCCGATAAAATAGATCCAGTAAATTTGAAGCATAACTCAGAAGTAGAGCTATTTGTCCAAGCATGGCGCGGTGTAATACTGAATTCGGCAATTGAATTTTTTAGAGCCGTCCTAACCGAGTGGTTAGCGCTCCGGACTTGAAACCCTGAGGTCAGGGGTTCAAGTCCTGCTGTCGCTGGTTTTTTGGTTTGGGACAGGGGTCAATGGCCTGACTCTGTAAGCTCAGCCGGAGTCCACTCAGCTCTAAATGAGTATCTGGAGAAATCTGGAGGAAAAACACGGGAAGCGTCGGATGATTTGCCCCAACCACCTAATGTACTCCTGGCCGAACGCATCGAATCAGGGAATCGGCACCTGCGCAACGCAAACCATTGGTCAGCATGCGAAACAAAAAGTTAAAGTTTATAGTTAAGTTCTAAAAAGCAACCCGATAAAATAGAACCAGTAAATTTGAAACATACCTCGGAAGTAGAGCTATTTGTCCAGGCGTGGCGTGGTGCCATACTGAATGACAAATTGCTAAAAATTGCACCCACTGAGGATCATGATGATAGTGCAGTGCCTCCTTCCAGTTGAATACCTATCCAGAATAAAAATTAATTCGTATTTCTGAATAGAAAAAAGGGGCAGCATATTTTTCTTGTTTCTTTCACTGCTAGATGTTATTCTGAACTACTATCTGTCTCTCATAACGTTTTTTTTCTTTCTTTTTTTTGCAATTTCAGAAAGTTGACTGTGATCCCTGTTTTCTAAAACTGTCATTATTATAATTTTACTAGCATGTGAGTCATTACTCAACTAACTAGGCTCTGAGACCACACTAGCTATACATAATACTGGACAAAACAAAATAAAAGAGACTAAATATATATATATATATATATATATATATATATATATATATATATATTATATATATATATATATATATATATATATATATATATATATATATATATATATATATATATATATATATATATATATATATATATATATATATATATAAATATATATATTGCTTTATTAAGTAATTTTCTGACTGTTGAGAGTAATCTTAGCAAGATACTCAACTAAAAATATTGTTATTTTGGACGAGATTTTAGTAAAGTCAGTTTGTTTGTCCTTTGTATAGTTCGGGAGCACCAATCCCAGCTTTGCAGAAAAAGAGAGCACTATCGAACAAAAGACATACCATGTTCCCCTTTGTCTTTTTATTATAGAACCATATATAGGCTTCAGAATAGGCTCAATAGGATAAGTCCAACTCAGAATGAGCCCAAATTAAAAAAAATATTCACAATACACATTTCTAAAAAATCATTTCCAGGCTTTACTACTCAAATTTTTTCATCGCAACAGCGCAAGAACACATTTTCTGGTAATATTCTTCCTTTTTCCTTGAAGCTGTAGCCTAACTTCCCAAAGCAAACACGAACTACCAAGTGATTTGGTTCATAAGCTGCCATAATAAATAAAACAGCAAATAGAAACCAAGCAGTATTTGAAGTTTCGTAAACAGACTTTAATAGCATTAACCAATGCCGTACCCAGAGGGGGGGGGGGAGATGGATTTGAACCCCCCCCCCCCCGAAATGTTTTTCTGACACGTACAAACATAACAAAAATGGATATAAACAAATTTTTTATGCGTTTTTTTAGTTTTTTTTTGTGTAGAACCTCACCCCCCACGAAAATTTCTTTTTTAGTAGAACCCCCTCCGAAAAAAAATTCTGGGTACGGCCTTGGAATTGACTGGTTTTGTAATATCATATTACATTATGATACCATATCTCTTGTCCAAAGATACGTGTGTTGCATCATCTTGTAAATCAGGATGCACATTGGTTAAAAATTGGATTTTATTTTAATAGTATGTTTTCAATATTTACAAAACGCACTGGACATTATAATTTCCTTTTAAATGAGCCCTCTCTCTGTGACGTTCCAGTGTCTCGCTACTGATAAAGCAAAAAAGAAAACAAACAAGAAAAAAAGAGGACACATCAGTGCTACCCACTTAAAAAAGTGATTTCCTTATTGTTCAAGTAATTTTCTTTTATGGAATTTTCGGCAATGACAATTCCAATGGTTTACTTTTCATTTTAATCCAACACCAATTTCAAGGGGTTTCAGGCTATTTTTCGAAAACTCCATAGATTTATTTTCAAAATAACATTTCACTATCAAGATCATGGTTACCATTCCTGAATCAGCTACAATGGCGATTGCGTCTCTCTAGAGAGTTTTTTAACGCGATATAATCTTTTTGGTTACTATGGGAAGTGGTTAATTCTTTTCGTTCTTTTAGGTTCTTGTTCGGGGAGAGGAGGGGCGGTTTACAAAAAAATCTTTACAAAACATGTTTACGTGAATTTTTGTTAGTTCTGTATGTGTCGGACAATTTTTTTTTTGGGGGGGGGCGGGGGTTCAAATTGGGTAACCCCTTGCCCCTGGATACGGCCCTGAACCTGTAACCCAAATAAATATGAAATAACGAGGCAAACATTAAATATTTGCGATGTCGACAAACTACCCAGTACCCGAGAAGACCCGAAATGAATGTCATGCCCAATAATCATGTTTTTAATTTGACTTCATTTCCTGAAACATTTCAGAAAATGTGTCTTCTTCTTTGAATTGTAAAAGACAGTGAGTTTCCGTTAGTACTAACTCAAGACTAGAAGGAGGCAACTTTAGAAATAAAATTGGACATCCACCACATGGCTAATATGGAAGTAAAGTTCAATGGGATGCAAATGGATGTTATATTTAGTTGAGGATGCAATTCTAGGTATATATTTGCACATTAGGGGGTTGGGGGTATATATTCTGTGAATATATAGGTTCTAAGAAATTCAAGAATTTCTTAGAAAAACTGGAAAAACAAGGAAAAAAGTGAAGACAAAGACTCTCAACCTTGAAAATGTATTAGCTAGGATTATTCTCCTTATTATGGAGTAAGAATTGTCTTCTTAATATGTTTCCTTATGTCCAGCTGGACTCCTAGGCTTAAAATATTGGTTGGCCGGTTGGCTAATTTAAAGATTTGTATATACATACACTGTCAGATTAGCCATCTGGTGGTATCCCAATAAAATTAGCTTCAAGCTAAGGAAATAATACCTGGAAGGGACTAGCCTTGTATGGCCAATGGGTAAGGACAGGGTTTTCCAACATTTGATCACACCGGTCATAAAATGGACTCCAATAAGACTCAGGCAAAGCAGCCAAAATCAGACCAAGAGCGTTGATCCAATCATATAAGGATCCATATTCTATTAAAGGATACCTAAAAATAGAAAACAATGAGACCTGAATGCAATTCCTAGATTCTTCCTTACTGGACAGCTTATTTTTCCAAAATCCGTTATTAAATGTCTGGTTATTATGGTTACTATGAGCTATAGTTCGTTCTTTATAAGGTTGCGTCCGACGCCACAACGATAATACGTTTTTCTTTAAACCTGATCACAGTGAGGTTTACTAGTTCTTAGATCCAGGTAAGGCTGATCCCTGAGCACAGCTCTTCAATTGATTTTAAATTAGCCATCCAAAAGATCTAAAGCCCAACTGGCCTTCCATGACAAAAATAAAACCAGACTAGATATTTCTGTGTCGTTATGACAAGTATTTAGTTGTATTGTGACTTGTCTACTTCTCTGGTTTTTTCATTTAGTATCTATTGCACATGTTGCTTGGATTTTTTTTTCTTTTTTAATTTTACATTTTTTCTTTTTTAAGGTTATGGTTTAAGTTCTTCCTTCTCATCACTGAGGACGCCTTGTTGTACCCAAGCATAAAATTCGTTTGGTTATTCTTCTTTTTCATCCTACTGGCCATTAACTCGTTGTTTTCCAAGATTTTCTTTTTTGGTCTTGAAATTAGCCAGGACTGAATAATCAAAATATTTACATCATGGTTGCAGCGGCAGCTGCAACCTAGTAAAGAGCGAGCCACAGCCCATAATAATCAAAAGTTGAAAAACACGTTAAAAAAAATGTCTAGTGAGAAAAAATTGCCATCTAACACTGAATCAGGAATGGTAACTATTGTTTCGGTTAATCTTAAAGTAAGAGTTTATTGCGAAAAAGAAATTATGGTGAATTCGACAAAGAGCCTGAAACCCCTTGAAAATAGCGTCAGATCGAAATAAAAAGTGCAACATTGCAATCAGCATGGCCAAAATTTGTTGAAGGATAATTACAGTCCTCCACCTTGAACACCAAGGAAAATGACTTTTTTGCATGTGTAGCAGTGATATGTCTCCTTTTTTTCTTTTTTTTTTTTACTAGAGCTAGAGAATGACCAGAACATCATAGAGAGATGTTTAATGGCTCATTCGAATGGAAATTAAATTTTCTAGTGCCCTTTTTAAGTAACCAAAAAGATTGGAGGGAAATAGCCCCCCATCCCTTCAGGCCCCATCCCTCAAAACTAGTCCTATATATTTTGAGATAGCCATTTTGTTTAACATAATTCAAAGGTCCAATATAATAATAATAATAATAATAATAATTTTTATTATAAGCCAAAAAACAGATCATACAGAACAGTATTCTTAATTACACTCCACAAGAAAAATAACATAAATATCAAGTTTCACTCATTGATGTCAACGCTTCATTTACATATTTACATAACTGCCTGATTGTCCTTTTTACAGTCGTTTTAAGGATCCCCCGGAACACCAAGTTAACACCCACAAAAAAATTTTACCTTAATAGAGAAAGTTGCTGGCACTCGGTGAGAATATGGGCCACATCCTCAATACCTAGGTTACATCTGGGGCAAGAGTAATCCGCATTTGCATCTGCGGCCACCCTATTCCTTCAAATACTCTTTTTCTATTTTTTAGTGGCAGGCAATTCGCTCGGATCCAAAACCAAGTCCTCAATGTCTCCCCCGGTAATCCTAGTTTAAAATAATATTCGAATCCAAATATCTCTTTTACATGGGAATAAAACTTCAATGTTTCAGATGTTTTAGCTGCCTGGGTCCACATTTGGACTTCCTGGTCTTTTATTCTTTCTACAATCATAGCCAATATGGCTTTGATGATGATATGGCCTTCCATAGTCTCTGGGGAAGGATTAAATTTTAATCAAAAACAAACAAAGGCTAATTTAAAAAAAAAACTAAGTTTTCCCAAGGGAAGTAAAAAGTGAAGTTGAAACTTAAAATGGACAAAAATTATTACTTCACAGCCTATTTAATACATATCAATAAAAGTAGTACAAATAAACCAACTAATTAAGTTTCCCTGTGTTTCTAGGATTATAGAAAACTAGCGCTTTACTGAAAACACAAATAACATAGGAGTTTTGGTACAGTAAAAGCAAACCAATTAAGTAAACTTTTTACAAAATAAAAATATTATCAATCCCTTTTAAGATCAATCCCTTTTAAGATAAAGCAACAATCCATTTTAGGATTTTGCTTTATTTTTTTACGTTTAATTTGGTATCACTTCTGCTTAATGGCTCAGTTCAATGACTGGCTCTCGTTTTGGTTCTGAAAAGGACATGTCATGATTAGTTTGTACACAAGTTCGAAGTAAAGCAATCTTGATAGTATTAGGACTATAGATCAGCTTTAGAATTTGTATCATAGCTTGAAATTCACTGTTGTTGTATAGAGAGAAATAATCAGGTTTCCATAGTTCATCGTTTGTCTTATATTATCCTCATTTCAAGTAATACTAAGCATATTTATTACAACTTAAGACTGTACATTACCCAATACTGGTATTGAAGCTGGCGAGACCAAAATAATGCTTGATAAATCAATCCAATATTTATGTATGCTGTTCAATTACTTCGCGGTTATTAAAATATTTAGTTTTACGTTATGTTTTTAAGATAATTTTAATTGTATACTGAAAGTTACTGATGTCACAACTGGTGCAAGACTATGAAAATCCGTATTGATTCGTTTAGTGTTGTCAGGCTACATACTCACTTTTGACTCTTAAATCAATAATCCTGTTTTTTTATACTTGACTTTTGTGTTTTCAGTAAAGCGCTAGTTTTGTATAATCCTAAAAAGCATAGGGAAACATAATTAGCTGGTTTATTTGTACTAGTTTTACTGATATGTGTTAAATAGGCTGTGAAGTAATAATTTTTTTCCGCTTTAAGTTTTAACTTCGCTCTTCACTTCCTTCGGTAAAACTTTTTTTTTTTTTTTTAATTAATATTTCCCATAAGTCTAAGTTTTAGCGCATTGGAGATGACAGTTTTTTTTCTATTGTTACAATTCTCTATTATCTAATCAATTCTATGAATTTTCAAAACTTTACCATTTACTTGTTCTTCCTGGTACTTTTATCTTTGATTGTAAATAAAATACATTCAAATAAATATTCCTATGCAAAATATTTTCCATTACAAGGTATTTTACCATTATGTTTTGTTTTGTTCAACAATTGGACTATAACTCACGACCATGATTACCTTTACGGGGGTGCCAATAGGGGATGAGAGGTAGGTTTTTATCCCCCCCCTCTAACATTTTAAAAGTTACCTTTTTTAGCATCTTCAATTTTTGAAATGAAAAAATCTCCCCCCCCCCCTACATTTGCGTGAATTGGCCCTACTACCCTACTTAAATTGTGAACGTTGTATGGGTTCTTTGCCTGTTTTCATTTGGTATTGGGCAGTCTTGTAGGGGTGCATCCTATTTCGAGTACATGTTTGTTATGATAACAATAAAGGAATCATTTTTTTCCAAATTTTTTTTCTAGAATTTAAATTGTCTAGTTATCATATTTACAATTTCCAAGCTACCATATTTGCAATTTCCCTTTCCTATTATATAGCTTCTCTTATTGTCACATTCTGAAACGTAATTTTTTTATTTACCTGCAATTTCTGCTAGTGAAATTTTTTTTTAGATCAAATTCTTTTTTAAAAAAAACATCCACAAAAGCTAGAAGAGCCTAAAAAGAGAGCAATGAATAGAATTGAAATAAAATAGTGGACAAGATATATCATTGAGAAGGTAAATCTTCATCAATACAATAAGTTGCAATAAATCTACGACTGAAAGCAGCACTCGATGTGCTACCTTACCAACTGATGGCAGCACTCGATGTGTCAAGTAACTGGAAGGGTGTCATGTAGGTCCGGTAACTTAATACATAGTTAACTGGAGAGCAAAATAAAGACTTTCAGACAAAAAAGGTCTTTGCTGAAAAGTTAGATTTGTGCGTTGATTTTATTGCTTCTAAGTACCCGAATGTTGGAATGTGCGTTACTGGTGATAAGAACGATCTAAGAATTGAAAGTTTCTTTAGAAGTCAAGGACTCAAGCAAATAGTAAAGTTTCCGACTACTAAAGGTAACACTAAACTCGACGTAATTTGCATAAATTTGTCAGAATATTATAATGAACCTCAAGACTTACCTCCCCTTGGTGGTAGCTACCACTAAATGACAAAGTGGGCTCCGTTGCCTTCGTATAAAGTAAAATGTGTCGTTGAGAAAGTTTCCTACCTACCTCTTTCGGACAGGGGTCTCTTACAATTTGGAAACTGGATTACATACGAGTCCTGGGATGAGGTAGCAATTTTAGAGTCCTCCGATGAAAAAGCTAAATTTTTACAAGATAAATTAAAAAACAAATATGAGGAATGCTTTCCTGAGAAAAAGTCCAGGTAGCGTACAAAAGATTATCTTTACATCACCCAAAAAATTAAAGATTTCATTCAGTACAAAATTTACCTAAGAAAAGAAGGGAAAGTAGGAAATGCTTACATACTCTGCAACAAAGTACGTAAAATGCCAAGAAAAGCTGTAGCTGAGTATTACCACACAAAAAATTGATAACCTTTTTGAATCAAAGCCTAGCATGTGGTATAAGGAAATAAAAAGAATTTGTGGGAAATCTCCTAGTGGTGTTGTTTTTTGTTCAGATTCTAATGAGGAAACAGTTGCTAACCAGTTAAATGGTCATTTTGGCCAGAATAATCCAGTCTTTGCCGCCTTTTAGTCTTTTACATTTTATTTTTAAGCATGCTGATGAGCCTGGTAAATGGCTAAACTTAATAGCAATTGATTTAAAAAGGGTTTCGATTTGATTGATCATAACATTTTAATTTCTAAGCTTTTAATTGATCTTAGAGTGAATGCTGCTGTTGTGAAAATGATTCAGAGTTTTTTAATAAATAGGTTCCAAATCTTTAAACATAACAAGTCTTTCTCTGAAACTGAGCCAGTTTTTGTGGCGTACCTCAAGGTACCAATCTGGGTCCTATTCTTTTTCTAGTTATGATCAATGACATTGCTAATGATTGTGAAAACTGCTGGAAATATGTTGGCGACCTTATCCTTGAAGAAATTTGTGAAGCAAATGAATGGAGCAAAGCTCAAATTTTGATTGATAACGAGAAGACTAAAGCTTCCAGTTCAAATATGACAGTAAATGACAGTAAATATTCAATTTTAACTATTTCCTTTTTAAATTCTTCTAAACCAAATGTTCTACCAACTATCTCTGATTCTCTTAAAGTCAGGAAGATTAAACTTTTGGGAGTTATTATTACCAGTGATTTAAAATAGGAAGCAAACACATCTAGTCTAGTAAAAATTGATAATGCTGGGCTGCAGATGCTCAAGCTTATGTCGAAACATGGCGCCCCTCCAGATAACTTCCTCCGAATATTTAAATATTTTTATTCGCCTGATTCTGGAGTATGCAGCTCCTGTATGACATTTTGGACTGACGACAGAGCAAAGCACCAGGCTTGAAAGAGCTCAAAAAAGAGCTCTAATGATAGTATCGAAGCAGGCAGAAATGTCGTATGAAGAGCTGCTGACAAAATTTAATATGCAAACTCTGAAAAAAAGGAGAGAGAAACTCTGTATGGATTTCCGAAGAATATCTCTGATCCACCCAATCCACAAAACCCTTTTCTCCCCTCAATCCACAACAAAACGACTCCCTTGCAGGGTTCCAGTGGCTGTTGAGAAACTTCGGCCGGTACGCTGTACCCATCAGCGGTTAGCAAAAAGTTATATACCTAGTTTGGCAAATATTCATAACAAAAATCAGGAGGATTGATTAATGTTTTTTTTTAATATTCACTTTTTAATGTGACTATACCAAAGAAATTTCGCAGCGCCTTGAAGATTTTGGTGAAAACAAAAGTTTATCTATCTGTCTATCTATCAATCACACAAATAAAACAAATCGAGAGAGCAGGCAGCGAAAAGGCAAAAAAAAGAAAGCACAGAAGCCACCCCAACTCGAATTTAATAATCCAAAGTGAAAACAAGAAAATCTCATGAAGACCCCGACAAGGAATAGTTTTCAAAACATTTTTTTTTCGCTGGCGAACGATTCTTCAATTCACACCTAGCCCTCTACCAAGATGAACGATTTGTTATGGTTTAACACAATGGCGTAATAGTCACACTTAATATAAAGGTTAAGGACAGCCTGATTATTATACATAAAAAACAAGGTGTTTTAGCTCATCTCTAGATACATATATATCAAGCAGTGTTGAAGCGTCATATAATGTTCACTGTAAGGGGTTCCCATTATTTTACTTGATTATTGCATAATAAAAAATATAAAAATCAAGACCTGATCAAGGATGGGGTGGGGAAGGAGAAGTGAGACTGTGGAAAAATCCAATTATATCCTTTTCAATATTTCTATCCCTGTTAGTTCCAAATCTGCAAATCTTTTAGCATTAAGGCACAATGGAATGGCCATCCTTCAAATGGCACCCCTTGATAATATCTAAAACATAAAGAGAGAGAGAGAGAGAGAGAGAGAGAGAGAGAGAGAGAGAGAGAGAGAGAGAGAGAGAGAGAGAGAGAGAGAGAGAGAGAGAGAGAGAGAGAGAGAGAGAGAGAGAGAGAGAGAGAGAAGGAAAACCATATAAAAATGACGCATTACCCTTTTAAGACTGTGTCAATTAATGCTGCCCCCGCAATTTGAGGCGAAATCGGCAACGCAAGGATTTCCACCACCGTAACATAAAGTGCATGCGTGCCCATATTTGGAAATTCGTTAAACCTCCAATCCATTTGAGGAAATGGACAAGGAGACTTGTTGGTTATTGCTAAAATAAAAGCAAAATAGCATATAATGAATAAATGTGTAAGCATAGTTCCAGATTTTCAGAAATACAAGGTCACATAAGAAGGCAAGATGAAAATACGGCAAATATGACAAACGATACTAAACAACAATTGATAGTGTAAGTTTACCTTTCATTGAGGGTATAAACTTCATACCAGCACCAAAGTAATAAATTGTATAATATAACATTTGTTTACAAGCAGTGGGAATTCCAAGAATTCGAAAAAGCAGGGGGGAGAGAGCAGCCAAGCATTTTGATTTTTTTTTTTTTTTCTACATATTTGCAGGTTGGATTGGCCGACAGATAAATAGCTCATTGGGGTTATCAATCAAAAACCAAATACGATATTTCCATGTTTTTTCTATTTTATTGTACCAAGTCTATCAATACAAAAAGCTTTTTCGCCCCCATCTTAACAATATTCATACCATAAAACCCTGACCAGTTTTGCTATGTTGAACCCTAAAAATAAGCAAGCAAATTCATTCTTACAATTTGGCAACGGTTTCCGTTTGTAAAAATTCAAACATTAACAATTTGCTGACTCACAAATACAACTAAACCTTCAAATATCTACATCTCAAGTTTTCTGCTATCACATTGTATTACCTTATATTTTTTTAACCACGATTCTTCTTCTTAAATTTGGCTACTGGCCACTCCTATAAAAAACTCCACAACTGCATATGGAGGCCTTCTTCATTAAAAACTGAATTTCCGATTTTTTCTAATTTTTTACAATGTCTATAGCTGTGTGAATTTCCACTTAAGAATTTTAAAGAACCAGTTTTCATTTTCACTGCTATTACTACTTCAAAGATTCTAATTTTTTCCCATTTTGAAGAGCGCTTGATTTAGCTTTTAGTTTTTTTATGTTCCGACCAAAAAACTTTCATAATAAGGAGTTCCCAAAAGGTTAAATAAGGCCTGTAGTAAAACATATAATTGTTGTGTGCCAATTTACTTAAATCCACACACATTTACACTTGGACACAATCTCCGTTCTCAAAAATATTTTCAAATGAAAAAAATTCTGAGCCTTTTTCCAGCAGATGGTTTGTGCTTCCATCAGTTTCATAGGTGAACTGCACACACCTATATATTTCCTTTCTGACAGGATAAATATTTTTCCTGACAGGAGCAACTCTCATGCAAAACAAAAGCAAACCAAAAATTGGCACCCATAAGGATATTTTTATCGTCGAGCGACCCAGAAGTCAGCTGCTAAAGCAAAATTCGATTTCCGTCACAACCTAACGGGGAAAATCTTCCAGCCGAGAATTGTCGGGAGGTGGATATTTTCCGGGGAAATTTTCTGCTGGGGGAAATGTCGTGGGGGGGGGGGGAGAGACTTTTCCGACGAAAATTTCCCGCTATGAGAACTTTCATCGGAGGGGGAGCTTCAACTTGGGGAAATTTTCCAGGGGAAGAAATTTTCCTTGAGTTTCCTTTTTTTTAGATTGCAGCAATGAATGACGGGCAAGCTAGTTACTTATAAATAAATCTGGTTGTAAATACTAGATAATTTTATAAATTAAATAACTAATATTTTCAGAAAATCGTCCTATAAGACAAGCAAATAATTTTAAATCAAGCGTTGTATGTTTTAGACTAAACATTTTGGAAATAGTGAGTGATAAATTATGAGTATTCAATAAATATTATATTACTACTACTACTACTAATAACAACTCACCGCAGCATCAAGCCGCCTGAGGCCAACACAGCTACGCACGCTCGTCCTCCGTCCCAACCTATTTAAAGCCTCCCTCTGTACACCCTCCCTGGAGGTTCCCATTTTCTTTAAATCTTTCTTAAAGACATCCTCACACCCCAGAAGAGGACAACCTGCTTTCCGTTTAGCCCTAGAAGGTTGGCCAAAAAGGACAATCTTTGGCAATCTGTCATCCTTCATCCGCACAACTTGCCCTAGCCACCTCAATCTTTCTTTCATTATAGTCCTAGAAAGCGGGATTGAACCACATTTTTCGTACAACCTACTGTTTGAAATATGGTTAGTCAGGTACCCAGAAAGATCCGTAGGCAATTTCTCTGGAAAACATCTTGCAAATCTCCATCCACTTTTCGGAGCGCCCATGCTTCAGAGCCATATTTGACCACTGTCATCACTGTAGCTTCTGATGTTCTAATCTTGATCTTGGTTTGCAGACTTATCTTCCTATTCTTCCAAACTTTTTTTTAACTGTGAGGAAACCCCCTGAGCCTTGGTTATTCTACTTTTAACATATTCACTGCACCCACCGTTTTTACTAATAATACTACCAAGGTAAGTGAAGCTACCCTCTTGATCAATCTTTTCATCGCCCGACGTCACCTTTTCATCTTCACTTATTCCTAGCCTTAGTGACTTAGTCTTCTTAACATTAATTTTCAAACCTATTCTAGCACCCTGAACTTGCAAAACCTCTAAAAGTTCATTCATTTTGCTCACACTTTCCACTAGGATGCTTAAATCATCAGCATAATCTAAGTCCAGGAGACCTTTTCCTCCCTATTTGATTCCATTGTCTTTTATTGCCTTTACAGTGCTCCTTAAGACAAAGTGTATCAAAATAATCCATATAAAGGGAGATAAAATAAACCCCTGCTCAACTTCAGATTCAATATAAAACCAGCTGCTGACCTCATTTTCTTCCTGAGCAATAGCAGTGTTATTCTCGTACATAGCACTAATCACTTTAATGTATTTGTCTGGTATACCATACAAGGATAAAACCTTTACTAAAGCTCTTCTATCAACAGAATCGAACGCTTTCTCCACTTTCTTTACATTCCTTTCGTTTTCATATGATCTATCATTCAGATAATTCTTGTACAAGTCCCTTCTCCTTTCTATTAGACATAAAGGCTTTTCACTAATATTCTTAGCTGCAGTCCTAGCTTTCTTCCCTAAGACACCTTCAGCAACTTTACAAATTATTTTTGCTAAAATTATTCCAACCATCTTCCACATTGTCAAATTTTAAACTCTTAAGTGTAGTATTCAACTGTTCCTGGAAAGTTTCTCTCAAATTCTCACCCTGGGGTGTGCCAACATCATAACTTCCTTGAAGGCAGCTACGCTTCTGAAATTTGAGCTTTAAACTAACCCGAGACATCACTAGTTAGAGGTTTTTACTCTTAACATCATGGACAACACTCCTACATAGCCTAATACTTTGTATTGATCCTGCCAGTCTTCGGTTTACTATAACATAATCAAAAAGGTTTGCTGTTTTACCATCATGTGAATACCATGCTAACTTATGAGCCATTTTATGACCAAACACCGTATTGGTTATAACTAGATTGTTATACCTACAAAATTTCAAAAGTCTGTATTCATTACTGTTTTCTTTTCCTACACCAAATTTACCTAGGCTAGGATAACATTTATCCCTATTTCTACCGACCAGGGCGTTAAAATCTCCAAGTAAGGAAATCCTATTTCTACCTGGAACCTTGTCAATTTGCTCCTGTAACTGTAAGAAAAATTCAGCTGAGTCACTATTATCACCGTCAGTAGGTTCTACAGGGGCATGTACTGCTAGAACTGATACTCTGAACTTTTTAGTCATAAAATGAGCAACTAATATTCTATTATTAATACCTTCCCAGCCTAAACAAGACTTAGCAGCTTCAAAAAACTAACAGAGAGAAAAAAAACTCAATAAAAAAACGACAAACGAGACTGCGGCCAGTGGAGAGAAAAGACGAAAAATCAAAACAACGCGGAAATTTTGCCTGTATCAGAACTAGGCGTCTTCAGCACAAGAGAAATACAAGAAGAACAAGATAAAAAAAAATTGATAAAACTAAAAACAAATAAAACCATCACTAATAAAATACATTTGGCGTAACTTATCAATGTAGGGAAAAGAAGCTACTAGAGTTACTTCGATGAGAATATCAAAGCAACTGAGGCAAGAATATAAGAAATTTAAATTAAGTTGGTTATTCTGTTGCGAAATAATTTTCTTGTTGGCTATTACTGAAGCAAATCGTTTTGGTCTGGTAGGTAATATAGTCCCCTGGTGATTATTTAAAATCTTAATTCCCTTATTGATTGTTGATTCACTTTTCAAAAGACAATCATAAATTGAGTCAATATTTAAATTTCACATGTCCCTATTTATCTAAAGACTAGCAAACACATGTTTTTTTATTTCTACGGCTTCC